>NW_028119386.1:0-7500 GCF_965119305.1 Pelophylax lessonae | reverse complement strand
TCCTCCCGAGTGTTACTAGGAGTTGAGGAGAAGGTTGGTAGCACAATTTCTTGCGACCTATGGAAAGATGAAGCAATCTTTGGAAGAAAGGCTGGGTCTGTACGCAGAACTACTCGATCTGAAAAAAACGTCAGAAAGGGGTCTGAAACTGAGAGGGCCTGAATCTCGCTAATTCTTCTGGCCAAGGTTATAGCTATCAAGAAGATAGTTTTCAAAACCAAGTTCTTCAGAGAAGCTTCTTTTAAGGGTTCGAAAGAAACGTAGTCAAACCTTGTAAAACAATGGATAGATCCCATTTAGGAAATACTTAAGGGCTACAGGCCTGTTGCGGGCTAATGCCTTGAAAAACCTAATAACTAAAGTCTCTTGGGACAACGTCCTCTCGAAAAAAACTGAAACAGCTGCCACTTGTGTTTTTAGAGTGCTGGCTGCCAGCCCCTTCTCCATTCCTTCATGGAGAAACTCCAGCACTGAAACTAAATTTTTAATTTCACATTTCTTGCTGGAACACCAGGAGTTATATTTTTTCCAGACTTTCATGTAAATGGCCCTGGTTACCTTCTTTCTACTGGAGAGAAGGGTAGAAATTACTTTCTCCGACAACCCCCTGGCTCTAAAGAGATCTTCCTCAGAAACCACGCCGTCAGTTGTAGACGGTCCAACTCCGGAAAAATCAGGCTCCCCTGTGTTGAGAGATCCCTCCTGGACGGGAGCTTCCAAGGGGGCTGTGGAGCCAGATTCAGCAGGGGGGGGGAGCAAACCAAGGTCTCTTTGGCCAGAAAGGTGTGATCAGGATTAAATTTGTCTTTTCCTCCCTGAATTTCTTGAGAACTAACGGGATTAGTTGGAATGGAGGGAACGCATAAGACAAAGGGAAGTCCCATGGATGAGCGAGTGCATCCAAGCCCCAGGCCTGATCTTCCCTGTGGAGGGAAAAGAATCTTCGGACCTTGGCATTCTGTTGACAAGCGAACAGATCTATCTGGGGAAGCCCCCAAACTTCCACAATCTCCAAAAATACTTCCTGGTTCAGACTCCACTCTGATTCTAACACTTTTCTTCTGCTCAGTAAATCTGCCAGAAGGTTTTGTGATCCATTTAGATGAACAGCTGTCAAGGAGGCCAGATTTTTCTCTGACCAAGAGAGTAGCTGAATTGCCAGATCTGAAAGCTGCCTTCTTCTTGTGCCGCCTTGTTTTGACACATAAGCCACCGCTGTCATGTTGCTTGAGAAAACTTGAACATGATGGCCCTTGACTGCCTGTTGAAAAGACCAAAGACCTAGAAGGATGGCTTTCAACTCCCGCCAGTTGGATGACCTCCTGGCTTCTGTTTTGGACCATGTTCCCTGCATCGTCCGACCGTCTAAGTGGGCTCCCCAGCCCCAAGCACTGGCATCCGTGGTCAGGCGTTTGTTCAGAGGGAAAGACCACCACAGACCAGTGGGTCTGGATGTGACCATTTCTGCAGAATGTCTCTCTGGAAAAGACGAGAATGCAGCCTTGCCCACTGTACATCAGGGATAGAAGCCGTGAGCAAGCCCAGAGCTGCCATGGCCGACCGGACTGAACTTGACGATTGGTTTGCATCTGCGCGACAGCGTTCTGAACTTTCACTATCTTCTCTTGAGGTAGGAAGACTTTCTAGAGGACTGAATCTATCCTGTACCCCAGAAACTTTATCTGCTGAGATGGAATTAAGCTGGATTTCTCCAAATTCAGGAGCCACCCCAGACCCTCGAGGTGGTCCTGAGTCTCCTGAAGGTGTACCAACGCCTGGCTCTTGGACTCCACAAAAATTAGCAGATCGTCCAGATATGGGACAATGGAAATACCCCTCAGCCTCAAAGGCTCCAGAGCATCCGCCATCACTTTGGTGAACACCCTGGGAGAAGATGAAAGGCCAAAGGGGAGGGCCCTGAACTGGAGGTGCCAGACCGATTCCCCCAGATTGACTGCCAGTCTTAGGAATTTCTGACAATCTTGGTTTATTGGGATGTGCAAATAAGCATCACTCAGATCCAGAGATGCCATGAAGCAGTTTGGGGGACAGCAGGTTGGTCACTGAGTAGATGGTGTCCATTCTGAAATGTTTGTACCAAATCGATTTGTTCAGGATCTTCAGATTTAGGATCAGCTGGTACTTGCCGGAGGGTTTCTTTACCAGGAAGATGTGGGAATAAAACCCACAGCCTTGTTGCCCCTTGGGAACTTGAATGAGAACTTCCTGTTGAATCCGCTCTTGCAACAGAGACATTGCGGAAGCTTCTTCTGGATCCCTTGGGAGGGGAGTAACAAAAAATCTGCTTGGTGGAGTCTGAGAACTCTAGCTTGTATCCCCGAGCCACAATGTTCCTCACAAAGGGGCTTGCGGACACCTCTTCCCACTGTGGGAGGAACCATAACAGTCTTCCTCCCACTGGGAGAAAGATGTCACTTGCTTTTGGTCGCCTGATCAGGCGGTCTGAAGAGAATTCCACCTCTTCCCTTGCCCTTTCTGGGAGGACCATCTGGATCTCTGTTCCTGATCACACCCTCTGGTTTTGTGGAACAGGACGAAATCTCTTCTTAGGGGGCGATTTCTTTTTGGATGGAAAGGCCTTCTTATCTGCTGTTCTGTCAAGAGTTGCCTCCAAATCTGGACCAAAAAGCAAGTCACCAGCAAAGGGCAAACCACACAGTTTAACCTTAGAGGCTGAATCACCAGACCAAGTTTTCAACCAAATTGCCCTCCTGGCAGAGTTCACAAGGGCTGCTGACCTAGCAGACATTTAATCGATTCAGCTGCCATGTATTTCACTGCCTTTAGGAGCAGGGGAAAGGACTCCAAGAGGTCTTTCCTAGCTGTTCCAGCCTCCACATGCCCTTTGAGCTGTTCCAGCCAACACTCCAAGTTTCTGGCTACTACTATGGAAGCCATGGCCGGCTTGAGGCTGGATGTAGTGGAATCCCGAGCCTTTTTAAAGGAGAGAATATGCCCTTTTATCCATGGCATCTTAATATCCCCATATCCTCAAATGCCAAGTCCGTGCGGCGAGACACCTGGGAGAAAGCCACATCAACTCTGGGCTTTTTGTTCCACAGATGTGCCTCATCTTCAAAAAGGGAAATCTCCTTTTTAGAGATTTAGAAAAAAATGGGGCCCTCTCAGGGTCCTTCCACTCTCTCAATGGACTCTGTAAGAACCTTATGAACAGGAAAAACCTTTAGTTTTGTATGCTCCAAGGCCCTGGTACATCTGGTCATGGATTGACATTTGAACCTTTTCCTTTGCAATCCCTAACGTGGTATAGATCGCTCAGAGTAGCTCCTCTACTTCTTCCAATGACAGTTTGTACCTAGAAGATCTAGCTGCCTCTTTTTCCTCATCCTCTGAATCTTTGAGGGATGAGAGCACTTGCCCTTTCATCCTCTGAGTCACTGGTTACTGCAGACTTAGAGGTGGATGGCTGAGAAGATGCTCCTCCAGTTTGCTGGGAATCTGTGGGAGGTGGTGGTTCCCTGGACAACAGGGAACAAACCGAAGACAGTGTCTGTAAGCTCCTTAACCGAAGAGATGAAATCGCTATTCTGCTGAAAAGTTTCTTCTTTAACCAAATCTGCAATACAAGTTTCGCCGAGAGGTTTAGGCCAGGAATCTTTGAGCGGGTTTTACATGAAGGGCATCTCCTTCCTGAAGCTGGGGCCCTGGTTTTCACTGTGGCTTTAACCTAAAAGAAAAAAGCCACCATGAATCCCCGCTAAGCATTAAGAAAAACAACCCCCTACAGTGACTTAACAAGGGAGGAGCAGTGACCCACAGAAGCAAACAGTGAAAAGATTCCCAGAAACACACATCCTGCAAGATCAAGGAACAATACTCAGTAACTGCAGGGCAGGCTCCCATGCAAACAAAAGACCCCAAAAAGCCCAATAGTAAGGAATAGAGGCACCTCTGTACCTCTCCTACCTGAGCCTGGCCGGTGCTGACTGTGCCTGCTCCACCGATGCTGCAGTCCTCTCCTCCATTGTGCAGAGAGCGCAGCGCAAACGGACAGATCTCTCCCGGCCGCACCGCTCTGATGCAGATTTGAATGCCGCTTCCTGCGTCCCCCACTGCGGACAGGAAACGGAAGCACCGACCTCTGACCCGCCCCTGACTCCTGCGTCCCATACGGCCGGAACTAAAGCCGCCACGCCATGCGTCGCCGGGACCAGGAACCAACATGCGGGGAGCATGGAAAAAACACAGCCTCCCCGCTTGACTGCCAGCCAGCCCAAGCCGCGGACCCCTGGCACACAGACCGGACCCTGAGCGAGAGAAGCCAGTTGCTCCGGAGCATCCCCTTTGCACCCAGGGAGGGGAGCTGGGATGGTCTTCTATCAAAATGCACCACAAGGAGGTAGACTCATCCTTTCTCCCCCTGAAGAGAGCGCAGCCCTCCCCACAAAGTTCCTGCAACGCTTCCAACCATGGCGGAGGAAACACAATAACTGAGTTTATCTTGGCAGTGTTTCCTGTGATTAGGGTGGAGCTGCGCTCTCTCCAGGTGCTGTCCTGAAAGGAGATTTGAGAAAAAATGGTCGCGCTACATAAAGATGGCCTAGGCTATAAGAAGATTGCCAAGACCCTGAAACAGTTGCAGCACGGTGGCCAAGATCATACAGCGGTTCAACAGGACAGGTTCCACTCAGAACAGGCCTCGCCATGGTCGACCAAAGTAGTTGAGTGCATGTGCTCAGCATCATATCCAGAGGTTGTCCTTTGGTATGAGTGCTGCCAGCATTGCTGCAGAGGTTGAAGGGTTGGGTTGGGTTGGGGGGGGGGGGGGGGTCAGCCTGACAGTGGTTGGACCATTCGCCACTCACTGCATCAAATGGGTCTGCATGGCTGTCGTCCCAGAAGCAAGCCTCTTCTAAAGATGATGCACAAGTAAGCCTGCAAACAGTTTGCTGAAGACAAGCAGACTAAGGACATGGATTACTGGAACCATGTCCTGTCGTCTGATGAGACCAAGATAAACCTATTTGGTTCAGATGGTGTCAAGCGTGTGTGGCGGCAACCAGGTGAGGAGTTTAAAGACAAGTGTGTCTTGCCTGCAGTCAAGCATGGTGGTGGAAGTGTCATGGTCTGGGGCTGCATGAGTGCTGCCGTCACTGGGGAACTACAGTTCATTGAGGGAACCATGAATGCCAACATGCACTGAGATACTGAAGCAAAGCATGATCCCCTCCCTTCAGAGACTGGGCTGCAGGGCAGTATTCCAACATGACAACGACCCCAAACACACCTCTCCAAGACGACCACTGCCTTGCTAAAGAAGCTGAGGCTAAAGGTGATGGACTGACCAAGCATGTCTCCAGACCTAAACCCTATTGAGCATCTCTGGGGCATTCTCAAATAGAAGGTGGAGGAGCTCAAGGTCTCTTAACATCCACCTGCTCCGTGATGTCCTCATGTAGGAGTGCTCCAGTGGCAACCTGTGAAGCTCTAGTGAACTCCATGCCCAAGAGGGTTAAGGCAGTGCTGGAAAATAATGGTGGCCACAAAACATATTGACACTTTGGGCTCAGTTTGAACATTTTAACTTAGGGGTGTACTGTACTCGCCTTTGTTGCCAGCGGTTTAGAAACTAATGGATGTGTGTTGAGTTATTTTGGAGGGGGACAGCAAATTAACACTGTTATACAAGCTGTACACTCACTACATTGTAGCAAAGTATCATTTCTTCAGTGTTGTCAGAAGATACAATACAATATTTTTGCGAGATACTGTATATATACACACGCACACACACACACACACACACACACACACACACACACACCATAGTTTGTAGACCCTATAACACTTGCACAAACCAATATAAATGTACTGGGATATTTTTTCTTTTTAAACCAAAAGGCATGTAGCAGTATACATTGTGGCCTAAATTTTGAATAGAAAATTAAAGTTGATTTATGAAGTTGATTTTTTTCCTATTGGATTTGTTATTTACACATTAGTTTACACATTTACACGTTTTTTTTTTTTTTTGCGCTGTAAACGAAAAAAACTAACAACCCAGTGGTGATCAGATGCCACCAAAAATAGGGGTCTATTTGCTGTCAGCTGAATCTGGGTCACAGGAGTGCAGAACTAAGTGTTCTTCTGTGACCCCACAGTAGAAGTATGGCCAAAAAGTCCTTTATTTTGGACACAGGTCAACTGGTTTACAAGAGACCATCTACATCAAACTGGAATCATTGATTAGTGGTGGGAGCTGTCAAAATCATCTAACACTTGACATTAACATCCTTAACAGGGGAGGTCTAGCCAAAGCTTTATCTGGCTAGACTTCTTATGTGGATTACAGGAGTGCAGTTTGTTCTGCACTCCTGTGATCAGCTGACAGCTGAAGCCCGCTGTCGGCTGACATTGCCGAGCCGGTCAAAGCTCTGGAAAGATCTAAACCACATGGTCGTTATCTGCCCAGAAGCCTGAATCAGCACCTGGCTTACCTCTCAGCAATCCAACAACCTGAGCCAGCCCCTCCTGCCCCCTCCACAACCCAGCCCTCCAGTGAGCGCTGGAGGGGCAGAGCAGAGAGAGCCAGGGACTGCCAGTCACAGCTCTCTGCTCAGAGTGGTGGGGGAGAACTGAGCGTGTTTGATCGTTCAGTTCTTACTAAAGAGCCAGTGGGGGATTGATGCTGCATTCACCTAGGGGAGTATAATTTATTTTTTTTATTTAAAGCCATACTTCCCTTTTACCCATGGAGTTTTGATAGCAGTTTATGCCTTCAGCCATGTAAATCAAAGGATTAACATACATTAAGCTTTTCTGACACCAAGGATGGGATTAAGGTTACTAGAACAGGGTGGCTACACAATTTTCATGTCTGTCATCTGCCTTTCCAAGGTGACTGGATCAAATTGTTGGTGGCACCTGTTTGGATCTAGATGCTGCAGTATTTTCCAAAATTATTAGAACCAAAGAAATGGTCAGGACAAGCCACAAAACATCTTCAACAATTTAGAACAAGCCCAGCTCAGTGCGACCAACTACAACTAGATATGCTGTAGACCCGAATGCAGAGGAAACTCATTTTAGATCTTTATGTGAACTTTATTCCAATCGCAAGGGAGCCGAAAAGCATTAGGTGTAGTTGACAGGTTCTCTTCAAAAGAGACATCGTGGGTCTATTAGACCCCTAATGTCACGCTGTTAAACAGAGCTCAGGCTCTGCCTGATCAGCTTCTTCCTTGGCCAGAGTGTGCAGGGTATGACAGCTCTAAACTCAGTGCTTAAATCAGAGGCAGCAAAAGGATTAAGTGCCGGTTCACACTATAGCGAAGTCAGACATCGCATGTAATTCGCCCTGCACTGCTATGCATATCACATGCGATGTCTGTGCAATGCGAATTCAGCCAGATTGTATGGTGGAAATCGCATTGCATTCGGACCAGTCGTGCAGGATCCGTTTTATGGCCCGCACCATAATTTGATTGCATGGGTGTTACACCTATGCGATCAGATTCC
>NW_028119387.1:0-32702 GCF_965119305.1 Pelophylax lessonae | reverse complement strand
TGCACACCCATGCCTTTTTTTGTCGGGCACTTACTCTCTCAGAGATTTGCTCTTCATTGCATCTCTCCTGTTTCACATTTTTGTTACCACACACATAATCACTATATATTCTTTAGTCTACCCACCCATCACATGCACATAATATGCTAATTAATATCCCCCCCTGATTCATTTTACCTTCACTAATCATACAGGATTCCTGGTTACCTGAGTTGATTTTATCTATGGATTAAAAAGTGTTTTCTACTGCACACAGCGTTTTCAATCCAGACACAGAGAGGGAGAAAGGCCCCTTTTTTATACCCGTTTTTGATTAGATATATTTATATAAATGCAATATGTCTTTATTTTATCTTTTTACCTCTTTCATTTGTGTTGTGAGCCCCTTTTTCCCTCTCTCCCTATCCCACATCCTCCAACTTCCTGTTGGAGGTCTTCCTCTCCCCTTTGGTCCATTGTACGATTGACTCTCTCACCGCTCATCTTCTCCCTCCCTCCCCCCCTCCCTTTCTCCCTTCCCTCCCCCCCTTTTTTTTCTCTCCCTCTCACATGTTTTACTACCCTGATGGTTTAAGGATTGATATACCCTTGTATATACCCTTTCAACCCTGATAGGTTGAATATTTGAACCTGTTATATTAACTTGTTAGTATTTGATTAAAATACATTCCTTGATGAATGTTACCTTGAAATGCCTGACCATCTTTTTGTTATGTTGTTTTAATATATGCATTGCTATTTATTCTAGATATGATATTATTGTGTATATTCACTCTGAACCAAACTTGTTGGATCCTAATGAAGCACCTTCAGCGAAACGTGTTGATCCAGCAGCATATTTAGATATGTACCTCCATACTCTGGAGAATTGTATTGTAATATGTATTACGAATATTCATATCCATGTAAATTGATGTGTCACACTGTCTATTTGTAATACATTTTGATACCCTTTTTAACTAAACTTTTTCCTATGAAATCTAATTTTTTTTTTCAGGCACAAATAAATCCCCCTTTCCTAGAAATGCTTGGTTTTGTTCCTTTCATGTCCAATCTCTTTCCCCTATGTTTCCCTCGCATATCTGGACTAATTGCCTTTACCACATTTTGCTAGGGGACGGTGCCATTATATCTTTTTAGCCAATTTCTCCTCACACAATCTCCACAACAACAATAAATCCTTATTCGCCTTTGGTTAAGGGTCTATGTTACCCCCAACATAAGCAAATTGAACCTATCAGTGTAATATTGACAATTGGTACTTTGTGATCCAAGGATCCAAAGTGTGCTGAAAGGAGCATTTTTTCCCATGTGCTAACGCATATGAATATTTGTGAGTTCATTGTACAAGTTCATGCCTTTTTAATACTGTGATGGTTTGATGTGAGCCAACCAGTTACTTGGAAACTAAAGCTATATAGCCTATACTACTTGGCACAAGTACTTAGATCGCTAGGGAACTTGGTGGAGCGATCCACCGCTGGGAGAAAGAGTCCATGCAGCATTTGATCCCAAATAACATCTCAAGCTTGGACATATATATTGCCCGGTCCATCCCGCTAAGCAATTATTGGGCTCCAGCTGTTCTGAATTAAGGGGCACTTCTGCCATCAGTCCTATCCACATTTTGCTCATGACATGCGCATTGGAGAAAAATCTTATTCTGTGAACACACGGCAGTGCTTGGGTCGTAGCTTTTTTCCTGTTTTTAACAAAAACCAGCAAGCTTTATGTCTGTCATTTTGAAAACCAACCATATAGGATTCCAGTATTATCCCTGACGAAGAGGTAAAAAAACCTTGAAACGCGTCGGATAGTCTGGACCTGTTGGTTGAGTTATTTCATCACACATACATTATTGCTTGCATCGTTTGTTTTTAACCCATCAACAACTACTGTTGTACTTTATTCTATTTTTTGTACTTAATAAAAATTCTTTTGTATATTTATGATCTGTTTTTTTCAAAATTCCAAAATTTGTGCCTATAAAGTCCCACCCCCAGGGGAATTTTCTGCTGTACTATGCTTTTTGGGATGTGGCACATCAAGTAGAGGCCCATAGCAGGAACACACACAGAACTATCTTAAACAGAAAAAAACTATGTGGGAAGGTAGATCCCAGTGTCAGTGGGTACGGAAAGTATTCAGACCCCCTTAAATTTTTCACTCTTTGTTATATTGCAGCCATTTGCTAAAATCATTTAAGTTCATTCTTCTTCCTCATGAATGTACGCATAGCACCCCATACTGACAGAAAAACACAGAATTGTTGACATTGTTGCAGATTTATTAAAAAAGAAAAACTGAAATATCACATGGTCCTAAATATTCAGACCCTTTGCTGTGACACTCATATATTTAACCCAGGTGCTTTCCATTTCTTCTGATCATCCTTGAGATGGTTCTACACCTTCATTTGAGTCCAGCTGTGTTTGATTATACTGATTGGACTTGATTAGGAAAGCCACACACCTGTCTATATAAGACCTTCCAGATCACAATGCATGTCAGAGCAAATGAGAATCATGAGGTCAAAGGAACTGCCTGAAGAGCTCAGAGACAGAATTGTGGCAAGGCACAGATCTGGCCAAGGTTACAAAAAGATTTCTGCTGCACTTAAGGTTCCTAAGAGCACAGTGGCCTCCATAATCCTCAAATGGAAGATGTTTGGGACGACCAGAACCCTTCCTAGAGCTGGCTGTCCGGCCAAACTGAGCTATCGGGGGAGAAGAGCCTTGGTGAGAGAGGTAAAGAAGAACCCAAAGATCACTGTGGCTGAGCTCCAGAGATGCAGTCAGGAGATGGGAGAAAGTTGTAGAAAGTCAACCATCACTGCAGCCCTCCACCAGTCGGGGCTTTATGGCAGAGTGGCCCGACGGAAGCCTCTCCTCAGTGTAAGACACATGAAAGCCCGCATGGAGTTTGCTAAAAAACACCTGAAGCACTCCAAGATGGTGAGAAATAAGATTCTCTGGTCTGATGAGACCAAGAGAGAACTTTTTGGCCTTAGTTCTAAGCGGTATGTGTGGAGAAAAGCAGGCACTGCTCATCACCTGTCCAATACAGTCCCAACAGTGAAGCATGGTGGTGGCAGCATCATGCTGTGGGGGTGTTTTTCAGCTGCAGGGACAGGACGACTGGTTGCAATCGAGGGAAAGATGAATGCGGCCAAGTACAGGGATATCCTGGACAAAAACCTTCTCCAGAGTGCTCTGGACCTCAGACTGGGCCGAAGGTTTACCTTCCAACAAGACAATGACCGTAAGCACACAGCTAAAATAACGAAGGAGTGGCTTCACAACAACTCAGTGACTGTTCTTGAATGGCCCAGCCAGAGCACTGACTTAAACCCAATTGAGCATCTCTGGAGAGACCTAAAAATGGCTGTCCACCAACGTTTACCATCCAACCTGACAGAACTGGAGAGGATCTGCAAGGAGGAATGGCAGAGGATCCCCAAATCCAGGTGTGAAAGACTTGTTGCATCTTTCCCAAAAAGACTCCTGGCTGTATTAGATCAAAAGGGGGCTTCTACTAAATACTGAGCAAAGGGTCTGAATACTTAGGACCATGTGATATTTCAGTTTTTCTTTTTTAATAAATCTGCAACAATGTCAACAATTCTGTGTTTTTCTGTCAGTATGGGGTGCTATGCGTACATTCATGAGGAAGAAGAATGAACTTAAATGATTTTAGCAAATGGCTGCAATATAACAAAGAGTGAAAAATTTAAGGGGGTCTGAATACTTTCCGTACCCACTGTATATACAGCCCATTAGGGAGTATGTGAACCACATCTCATTTAGCGACATGAACTGAAAAATCTTTCCTGAGGATTTTGCCTTTTCAAACAACAAGCTAGGCTTTTTGAATCGTGTCTTTAACCACTTGCCGACTGCCTAACGCCGATCTACGTCGGCAGTCAGCCCCTCACAGGCAAAGTGACGTAGGGCTACGTCACTAGCTTGTGAGGGTCTAGGGAGCGAGCGCGCGCCCCCGGAGGCGCGCTCCCACTCCCGCGTGGTCACGGACCCCCCCGCGCGTGTGACCGGCGGACCCGATGTCCGCCGGTCACTCGGCGATCGGCGGGGGATAGGGAGAATGTCAGGCAGCTTGTGTAAACAAGCTGCCTGTCATTCTCCTTGCTGTTAGGATACTGATCACTCGGATCTAGTATGTAGATCCGTTGATCAGTGTCCATACAGCTCAAGCCCCAGCCAATCACAGTAGAAAGCACGCCCCTAGGGATACACACAGCCCCTCCCTCCCAAATAAAGTTAACCCCTTCACTACCAGTGTATTTTTACAGTAACAGTGCATATATATAGCACTGATTACTGTAGAAATGTCACTGGTAACCCCAAAAGTGTCAAAAATGTCAGTCAAGGGTCCGATCTGTCCGCCCCAATGTCGCAGTACCGCAAAAAAAATCGCAGATCGCCGCCATTACACGTTAAAAAAAAAAACAACAAAAATGACAGAAATCTTTCCCTTTGTTAGTAAACGCGATAACTTTTGCGCAAACCAATCAAAATACGCTTTTTGTGATTTTTTTTACCAAACATAGGTAGCATAAAACAAATTGGCCGAAAAAGTAAAAAAATTTTGATTTTTACATTTTTTTTTTGGGGAATTTCATATAAAAAAATGTGAAAAATATTGCTATTTTTGCAAAATTGACGCTCTTTTTTTGTTTATAGCGCGTGATCAAAAAATCGCACAGGTGATCAAATACCACCAAAAGAAAGCTCTGTTTGTGGGAAAAAAAGGACGCCAAATTCGTTTAGGTACAGCGTCGCACGACCGCGCAATTGTCCGTTAAAGTCACGCAGTGCCGAATCACAAAATACCCCCTGGTCGGAATGGGGGTAAAATCTTCCGGGGCTTAAGTGGTTAAGAGTGAAAACTTCTGGATAAAGATGCCCATGTTTTAGTTTGCAGAAAGAGAATGTAAATCGACTACTTCAGCAAGGATGACACCTTATATGTGTGTCCTGATGTCATTGGCCTTATGGAAGACATTGAACAAAACATGATTCAAAAGAATGTTGACTGTACACAGTCTCAAAGTTTAACCTGAAAGCTGTGCTTTTAAAGAAAAGGAACAAAAAATCCTCATACTCTGTTACTCATTCAGTCAGGATAAAAGAATTCTATGAATGTATAGAGAAAATATTCTGTTTTATAATGTATGAAGAATTCAAGTGACACATCAGCGGGAGATTGAAAGTCAAGACACTGTTACTTGGTTAGCAAAGTGGGTTTACAAAGTACTGCTGCTATTTCTGCTGTGGGACAGTCAAGCAACTGATATTATGAAACAAAGGACTGTGCAAAAAAAAAAAGTAGTTCATTCCTGTGAATAGCAATGTAAAAACATGTCCTTGATTGACACTAAATACATTTTGTGCCTCAATTTTATATTAAAGCAGGACAAATTCAAACTTTATAAAAACTATGGACAAAGGTGGTAAGGAACTTCACCATTTAAGGGGGAATTTTGAAAACTGGTACTGTTCACATTTATTGATATACATAAAGCTCTATTTGTTCAAATTACACCACAGCAGAGTGCCAGAATAAGTACACTTTAAATGTAATAGTAACTAAAATAAAATTGTTACTATCTAAAAACCCTTTACACTGGAATTCTTCCATGTCCGCATTTGGAATCAGCACCTCAAAAAAGAAAAACTATGTAAAAAAGTTCCATGGCATGCAGTTTCTTTTTGAAATTGTAGAACTGTTTTATTGACTTTGGCCAATTTTTAAAGTTAAAGCAGATATTCAAGTCTGAGCACCACAAACCAAAAACACTAATAACTCTATCTAATTCATTTTTAATTTTCAAAGCAAACTTCCTCATCCATTCACAACCCCATGCTTTATTTTGTTGAACAATCCCTTTCAAAAATAACCCCCTAGCATTTCTGGTCATGATTATCTTGAGTAAGGGCAGATTATTCATGTAGCATTCATGGGCTTCTGAAAGGGAGCCCTCCCCCCCCCCCTGGAATCTCAACTTCCCATTTAAAGTGGTTGTTAAGCCACTTTATACCATCCTGCTTGTTTAATATGCCTGTGTGCCCATGCCCCTGTGTCTTTGTTTTTTAAAAATAAGCCATTCTTTACCAAATTTCAGAGTGCCGATCGCCGCTCACAAGACCCACCGGCTCTCGCCTCTCCCCGTCTGACAGCTGTAGCAGGCGGGGCCGAGGATTCCCTGCTGACGGGGAAGGAGGAGGAGGGGAGGAGGAGAGAGGCAGCAGGTCATGTGAGCAGTGATTGGCGCTCTGAAAACTGGTGAAGAACAACTTATTTTTATAAAACACAGATACAGGGGCACACAGGATTATTAAACAGACTGTATGACATGTTAGATCTTTATTTGACAATACAAAGACACCCATGACTCTGGTGTCTCAGAGCATAATGAGTTTTACAAAGAGAAGCTGCTGTTTATATGTTATATTATAGGCATTATATAGCATTGACAAGACAATTTATGCAGCCATTTACATATGATATACATTAGTCTCTTTCCTTGAGGGGCTTGCAATCTAAGATCCCTACTTCACATGCAAACATATACTGTATATAATAGGGCCAATTTAGACAGAAGCCAATAAACCTACTAACATGTCTTTGGAGGTAGTGAGGAAACGCACACATGTGCAGAGAGAGCATGCAAACTCAACACAGTTAGTGTCCTGCTTGAGATTTGAAGTGAGGACCCTATTCCTGCAAGGTAGATGTGTTAATCAATAGGACACTGTGGGGTTCATTTATTAAAACTGCAAAGTTCAAATTCTGGTTCAGCTCTGCATAGAAACCAATCAGCTTCCAGTTTTTTGTGCTTTTTTGTCTAAGCTAAAAGGGATTGTAAACTCTTGTTTTTTTTTTTTTTTTTAAATAACAAACATGTTATACTCGCCTGCTCTGTGCAGTGGTTTTGCACAGGGCAGCCCAGTTCTCCTCTTCTCTGGTCCCTGGCTGGAGCTCTTGAAAGGTGCCCCTACAGCCAGCAGCCTGCTATGGGAGGACCCGTGCTGAGCTGCAGCTCTGTGTGTCCATTCAGACACGAAACAGCGGTTCGGCCCCGCACCTCTCTCTCCTTATTGGCTAACTGACTTTGATTGACAGCCACAGGAACAAATGGTGCCGCTGCTGTGTCTCAGCCAATCAGGAGGAGATTCCCCAATAGCCAAGGAACTCTTGGACATCGCTGGATAGAGATGGGGCTCAGGTAAGTATTAGGGGGTGCTGGGGAGGCTGTTTCACACAGAAGGCTTTTTATCTTAATGCTTAGCATGCATGAAGATAAAAAACCTTCTGACTTTACAACTCCTTCCCGCCTGCAGTACGTCATATGATGTCTTGTCTTTGAATTGGGATATCTGAATGATGGGTGCAGCTGTAGGCATCATTCAGATATAATTTTTTTTCAGCCAGCAATTCCCTGCACTGAAAGAAAAATCATAGCGGCTGCTCTAGAGTTTACAATCTAGAAGGGAGGGCTAAATGTTACAAAAGGTAATAACTGTGGGGGATGAGCTGATGGAGAAAACCAAAGTACAGTTGTTAGGTGTGGTCAGGATAAGCTTCTCTGACGAGGATGTTTTTCAGGGATCTTCTAAAAGCAACAGAGTAAGAGATAATCAGACAGATTGGGGTAGGGAGTTCCATAGAATGGAAGAGGCTCTGGAAAAGTCCTGGAGGCAAGCATGGGAGGAGGTGACGAGGGAGCTAGAGAGCAGGAGGTCTTGGGAGGAATGAAGAGAACAATTAGGTTGGTAATTTGAGACTAGGCTAGGTATGTAGATGGGGGCTGAGTTTTGGGTGGCTTTGTAAGTTGTTGTTAGTATTTAAATGTATTTGTTGGGTGAGCGAAAGCCAGTGGAGGGATTGGCAGAGAGGAGTAGCAGACATGGTAAGGTGGATGAGCCTGGCAGTAGCATTCATGATGGACTGAAGGGGGGATAGCGTATGTAAAAGTAGGCCAAAAAGAAGGGAGGTGCAGTAGTCAAGCCAAGAGATGACTAGGGAGTGACCTAGGAGCTTTGTTGTGTCATTGGTTAGAAAGGGGTGTATTTTGGAGATGTTGCGGAGGTTGAGGCAGCAAGATTTGAATAGTGTGGGGCCTAAAGGATAGATTTGAGTCCAGGATTACACCTAGAACCTTGGCATGCGAGGATGGGGTGATTGTTGTGCCATCAGTCTTGACAGAGAGATCAGGGGCAGAAGGCACATGGGGGAGGAAATATTATGAGCTTGATTTTGGATAGATTGAGTTTGAGGAAGTGGTGTGATATCCAGACTGATATATCTGCTAGTAAATTAGCGATACGTGAGGAGACTAAAGGAGTGAGCTGTGGGGTAGAGAAATAAATGTGGGTGTCGTCGGCGTAGGGTTGGTATTGGAAGCCAAGGGAGGAGATGTAGATCGAGAATAGGAGAGGTCCAAGAACAGAACCTTGGGGGGGACCTCAACAGAAAAGGGAAGAGGGGTGGAGGAAGTAGATTTGTAAGTAACGGCAAAGGTGCATTTGAATAAGTAGGAATCTTTCTGTCTCCTGCACAAAACATTTACTGCATCAAATCTTCCTTTTTCTTCCAAAATTCCACTCCAGACAGGTTTTTACCTCCCTGATATAATTTATTTAAGTTGGACTTACTATTCACAAAGCCCTATTGCCTCTCTTCCATATGCCCTTCTAGCAAACTTACTTTTCCAAGTCTGCTATATCAGACTATTATGTCTCTCTTTTCCATCCTTTGCGTTTTGCAGTTAAAACTACAATGTGGTAAAAAGGTAATTAAAAGTGAAATTAATGAAATAAAGAACTTATGTCTAGGATGCAGCTTTCAACAATCATTCTTGGGGAAAAAAGTAGTGTTGTTTTCCCCAGAGATAAGCTGTTTACAGTTGCAGCTGAGCCAAGAAACATTGTAATATGTTGCACATAATGTTCTTGAAGATATGGTAGTGACTATTAGGTCCTGTTTACACTTGACCCTGTTCAGCAGTGATTGCTTTTCCACAGGCAGCAGAACAACAGTTTCCAGGTGTTCAGGAAGCAATACTGCCCTATCGTGAAAATGATTTATTTTGGTTGTTTTTTTGTTTTTTTTTTAACCAACCACACAGATCTTGCTAGAATAGTAGAATAGGAGAATATACAATCAGATTGTATAGTGTATGGTCAGCTTACATGAAACAGATGCTCTCTTAATCATGAATTGCATAATACAAAGAGGTCGGAGGGGGGGGGGGTGACAATTAAAATAACTAATTCCCATATTTCACATTGTGATCAGACTGCTCCTTGCCAAGTTCGATTTTTTATTTCCTAATTAAAGAGTGACAAATTTTGCTATGGGTCGGTGCATTCGTGAAATTAAGGAAAGACAAGATCTCACAAGATTCCAAAAGCTGCAAAGTGTGAAACCTCTATGTGTGAGCTGTGACATCTAGCTTTAAAACAAAAGGTGTATTTGGCAAATCCTCACTAGAAAATGTATCATTTAAACTAACCACCTCCCTGCCAGTGGGGTCATGAGCACGAAACTGAACCATTAACACTGATGAATTATTATCTTTTCTTTTAAGACAGTCCATCTGATATAAAGCAGGCCAGGCATGAAGCTCTGAATCTTCCCAGCACAGACTGCTGTTTTATTTTTGTCAGTAATTGCCTGCTTCTTGACAGCTTCCAATTAACCCCACTTCAGAAAGTAGCATCTGACGAGGCCTCTCTCACTACCCATGGCTGCCAGCTCCTGAAGAGGTTACTTCCTATTTCTGAGGGCACTTGCCAAGGCACTTTTGTTTACAACAAAACCACTTTGGTAATAACAGCCTCTTACACCTCTTGGCTTTGAAAAATGTCCTTCGATCCGTGACAAATGTTAAAGCAGCTGTAAAAACCATGGACCTGCTGCTCTTAAGCAGCATAGATGCTTTGTGTGACAACATTTCAGCCAAATGCCCTGAAATGTACCTAGATGCTGGTGGAAAAAAAAAATCAGTTATTGATCTTCGAAAGAATAAATAATGTAAATCTAAACATACATCATACATCAAATCATACATTTTTGATGTTGGTGGGGACAACTATGTAGGTTGGAATTCCCATTATTTTAAGGGGGAGAGGCACAAGTACACTTTAAAGATCAATTCCACACAAATGTGATTCTTTCTGTTTCACAAGTGAAAAAAAAAAATTCGAAGTAAGTCCATTTTTTTTTTCATATTAGATACAATTAGACTATTTAACGACCCTAATTTGCTAGTTACAGCTTTCTATAACATTGACATTTTGGAACATTCCTAAAGTGTTGGTTGTTACAGTCAAATTAATTAGAAAATGTGAATGGTTATTGGTGTAGTTGTTATGCCAAAAATCTATGAGTACAGAATTGATAAAACAAATACACAATAGACATATTGGTATAGTAAAATGTACAGATAGATTTCTTGGATATAATTGAGCAGGAATTAATGCACAAATTAAGAAAACACCTGCATAATTGTGACAAATAACCCAAAGGAACTTAAGATCCCACACCCTAATAACTATAACAAAAAGTTTTATTAGATACAGTATTTTGTGATAGGTATTGCAAACTATGTTCTTGTAGACTATTACAACTCTTTTTTAAGTACAAATTTCAGAGACACCTTGATGAACACTCTCATGCAGAATTTTAAATATTTTTTCAGACGTTAGAATTTCAAGAGAGACAATAGTCCTCAGTTTACCGCAAAATAATTTGAAAGGTCTACTGAAGTCTATATTTCTTGGCATAATATAATAAAAGTTCTTACAGCTGCTTGTCTAATAACTGCTTTATGGTAGAGATATAAGTTCATGATGGCATGTTGCCATGGCTATTGTAGTGATTTTCATAACATAAATATATAGTTACTTAGTAAGGTTGAGTAAAGACACCATTCCATTCAGTTCAACCTCTAAACCCCTAAGTGAACGTTTCCAAATTGGGCTTAAAGTGCCAGTATTTTGTGTGGCCACCATTATTTTCCAGCACTGCCTTAACCCTCTTGGGCATGGAGTTCAACAGAGCTTCACAGGTTGCCACTGGAGTGCTCCTTCACTTCTTCATGACAACAACACAGGGCTGGTTGATGTTAGAGACCTTGCGCTCCTCCACCTTCCGTTTGAGGTTGCCCCACAGATGCTCAATAGGGTTTAGGTCTGGGGACATGCTTGGCCAATCCATCACCTTTACCCTCAGCTTCTTTAGCAAGGCAGTGGTCATCTTGGAGGTGTGTCTGGGGTCGTTATCATGTTGGAATACTGCCCCGTGGCCCAGTCTCCAAAGGGAGGGGATCATGCTCTGCTTCAATATGTCTAAGTACATTTTGGCATTCATGGTTACCTCAATGAACTGTAGCTCCCCAGTGCCTGCAGCACTCATGCAGCTCCAGACCATGACACTCCTACCACCATGCTTGACTGTAGGCAAGACACACTTGTTTTTGTACTCCTCACCTGGTTGCTGCCACACACGCTTGACACCATCTGAACAAATACATTTATCTTGGTCTCATCAGATCACAGGACATGGTTCCAGTAATCCATGTCCTTAGTCTGCTTATCTTCAGCAAACTGTTTGTGGGCTTTCTTGTACATGATCTTTAGAAGAGGCTTCCTTCTGGGACAAAGCCCATGCAGACCAATCGGATACAGCGTATGGTCTGAGCACTGACAGGCTGACCCCCCACCCCATTCAACCTCTGCAGCAATGCTGGCAGCACTTATACGTCTATTTCCCAAAGACAACCTCTGGATATGACGCAGAGCACGTGCACTCAACTTCTTTGGTCGACCATGTTTTCAGTGACCAGTATGGGAGAGTGAGAATGATAACACCAAATTTAACACACCGTCTCCCCATTCACACCTGAGAGCTTATAACACTAACAAGTCACATGACACCAAAGGGGGGAAATGGCTAATTGGGCCCAATTTGGACATTTTCACTCAGGGGTGTACTCACTTTTGCTGCCAGCGGTTTAGACATTAATGGCTGTGTGTTGAGTTATCTTGAGGGGACAGCAAATTTACACTGTTATACAAGCTGCACACTCACTACTTTACATTGTAGCAAAATGTAAGTTCTTCTGTGTTGTCACATGAAAAGATATAATAAAATATTTACAAAAATGTGAGAGGTGTACTCACTTTTGTGACATACTGTATAAATATATATATATATATATATATATATATATATATATATATATATATATATATACTGTACATAGTATCTCACAAAAGTGAGTACATTTTTATTTCCAAATGTTGTTGCTTATCAAGCCAAGCCTAAAGAACTACCTTGACTAATCAGGATTATTGGATTATTGTTATTTTTATTACTGAACAACATCACACCCATTTTTCTTTTTGAACTGTATAATGAAGACAAGCATAGGCTATAAGTAAAACAAGAACCTTTTTTTTGACCAGAGGTCACTCATGCCTGGATGTCCCGAACAAATTTAGTGTAGGCATAAGGAAAAATGTAATGTTTGTTCTGATATATTAGTACCCTCATTGTCTAGTGTTTGCTGTCCTGTGGAAAACAATGTGCAGATTCATGGTACCCCACAAGAGGAAACAGTCTAGTCTGTACAGCAGACCCAATAGAGGTTCTAAGTTGTCTTTAAAGTATGTGCTTGGGTGGATCCAACCCCACATCCTTTAAAGTCCAATTGTCTTGGGAAGGATATGGGAAGGCTGTATCTCCCTATCCTTTCTCTGCTTTTCTGTTCCAAAATCACTGGAAGTAACAATTAAGTCAAACTGAGCCTGACCAAGAATCCAATGGCCTTGCAACTAGAGGCCAGGTCCTGTAGAACCTTTTATTGTGTTATTTTTTGGCATACGCTCTGTAACACTATCCCCCATGATTGCAGTACCAGGGAGCAAGGCCCCTGCTGATCATTTACAGGCGCTTTCCCCTTTGGCAAAGTCCAGAGCACTTCCAAGAGGCTCTGATTGGACCTTCTCTCTTCCATGTAATTGCCTTCATTTGGCACCAAGTTTTACTGTGCTTGTGGTAACACACCTACATAACCATAATCAGTGCCTGTTAGCTCCCCCCCCCCCACCCCCTCCTCCAAAGTCAAAATCTGGTCAACAACCAGGGATGGTTTTCTTGTACATCTAGGAAATCACCTGAACCTGCAATCAAAATAGAACAGGAGATCAAAAAGAGAGACAGCCTCTGCTTCTTTTTCTCCTGTGCCTCTTCTGCCAGTAAAGTCCCATTTCTGAGTTCTTCACCCAAACTAATTGGTATAGAACTCTCTCCTCCTAACATTCCCCCTCCCCCATCTTAGCATCTTCCCATTACTGATTGATAGAGCTAGGCGCAGTTGTGAGCAGAAATTACTTACAAGGGGGATCTCGGGCTGGATGCAAGGGTTACTGGAGGAGGAGCTGTTCCTCTGAGGCTGGTGGAGCTGACCTCCTCTTCTGTGTGACAGAGAATGTATGCTCTGGAGCTCCGGAGAGGCACATTGTCATTGTATTTGCAGAAGCCAGAATAGGAACCAAATACTGGCTTCTCTGTTTACAATGACCAACTCACTGAGCACAGAGTTGGTGTTACCACATTCTGGTCGACAAAAAGCATGACTTTACAATTATAATGCATTACAAAACTGTAATTAGAAATTCAAAGCCCAACAATATCAGGCACAAACATATTATTTCTAATCACCAACTGTTGTCTTTCTGCAGAAAAACTACAAAGTTATATGAAAAATTTCAATCTAGGCAATGAACACATTGCAATTTACTAACCAAAAGAGATGGTTAGGACTAATAGTAATAGAAACATAGTAGAGCAACGGCAGAAAAAAAGACCAACTGGTCCATTGAGTCTTCCCTATTTTTTTACTGTACAAATATTTTTATAATTTTTGTTATATACACTGCAAAAAAGTTAAAGGAACACTTTTTAATCAGAGTGTAGCATCAAGTCAAATAAAGTCCTGGGATATTGATCTGGTCAGTAGGGTTTGGTAATCAGTTTCAGCTGCTTTGGTGTTAATTAAATTAACAACATGTGCACTAGATGGGCAACGATGAGACAACCTCCAACACATAAATGGTTTTTACAGGTGGAGGGCACTGCATTTTTTTCCCTACTCATCTTTTCTTGCATTTGGCTAGGGCCAGTGTCACTACTGGTAGCATGAGGTGATACCTGGACCCTATAGAGGTTTCACAGGCAGTCAAACTCCTCCAGGATGGCACATCAATATGTACCATTACCAAAAGTTTTGCTGTGTCTCCCAGCACAGTCTCAAGAGCATAGAAGATTCCAGGAGACAGGCAGTTACTCTAGGACAGGGCCGTATAAGGTCCTTAACCCATCAGCAGGACCTGTATCTGCTCCTTTGTGCAAGGAGGAATAGAATGAGCCCTGCCAGAGCCCTACAAAAAGACCTCCAGCAGGCCACTGGGGTTAATGTTTCTGACCAAACAATCAGAAAAAAACTTCATGAGGGTGGCCTGAGGGCCGGACATCCTCCTTTGCTCACTTCCCAGCACAGTGGAGCTCGATTGACATTTGCCATTGAACACCAGAATTGGCAGGTCTGGCACCCTGTGATTTCACAGATGAAAGCAGGTTCACCCTGAGCACATGTGACAGATGTGAAAGGGTCTAGGTAAGCCTGCAACATCATTCAGCATGACTGGTTTGGTGGTGGGTCAGTGATGGTCTGGGAAGGCATATCCATGGAGGGACGCACAGACCTCTACAGGCTAGACAATGGCACCCTGACTGCCATTAGGTATCGGGATGAAATCCTTGGACCCATTGTCAGATCTTACACTGGTGCAGGGGTCCTGGTTTCCTCCTGGTGCACGACAATGCCCGGCCTCATGTGGCAACGGTATGCAGTCAGTTCCTGGAGGATGAAGGAATTGATACCATTGAATGGCCCCCATGCTTGCTTGACCTAAATCCAATAGAACCCCTCTGGGACATTATGTTTCAGTCCATCCGACGCCGCCAGGTTGCACCTCAGTCTGTTCAGGAGCTCAGTGATGCCCTGGTTGAGATCTGGGAGGAAATACCCCAGGACACCATCTGTTGTCATATTAGGTGCATGCCCTGACATTGTCAGGAATGCATACAAGAACATGGGGGCCATACAAAATACTGAGTACCATTTTGAGTTGCTGCAATGAAATTTCAGCAAAATGGACAAGCCTGCTGCGTCATTTTTTTCACTTTGATTTTTGAGGTGTCTTTGAATTCAGCCCTCTGTAGGTTGATTATTTTCATTTCCTTTTGTTCCTAACACATTATTCAGTCAATATCAGTATAGATATTTGGCATGATATTTTTCTCCATTGAGATCTAATGTGTTTTTAAAGTGTTCCTTTGATTTGTTTGAGCAGTGTGTATATATTTATAAAACCACTAGTTGCTTTTTTTTTTTTTTTTTTTTTTTTAGACCTTCAAGGTAAAGGCATAATGTGGTAGTATGCATCAAATGCTAGCACATTATGTGAAACTTACCTGAAAACTAAGCCCTCCAGCGATGCAATGTAATTGCTGGCCGCAGCGTCCATCTTCCCCCGGTCTTCCTTCTGGGTCCGTGGACTCCAGCTATGTGACAGGCCAGAGCCGCAAAGACGTCACTCCTGCACATGTGCAGGGGAGCTGTCATTCACAGCACAGGTATCTGAAGGAATGCCATGGGTGGACGTTCCTTCAGAGTGCATGCGCTGGTGACGTCATCGGCTGTATGCAATGTAAATATCTCCTAAACGGTACACACAGGATTATTAAACAGACTGTATGACATGTTAGATCTTTATTTGACAATACAAAGACACCCATGACTCTGGTGTCTCAGAGCATAATGAGTTTTACAAAGAGAAGCTGCTGTTTATATGTTATATTATAGGCATTATATAGCATTGACAAGACAATTTATGCAGCCATTTACATATGATATACATTAGTCTCTTTCCTTGAGGGGCTTGCAATCTAAGATCCCTACTTCACATGCAAACATATACTGTATATAATAGGGCCAATTTAGACAGAAGCCAATAAACCTACTAACATGTCTTTGGAGGTAGTGAGGAAACCCACACATGTGCAGAGAGAGCATGCAAACTCAACACAGTTAGTGTCCTGCTTGAGATTTGAAGTGAGGACCCTATTCCTGCAAGGTAGATGTGTTAATCAATAGGACACTGTGGGGTTCATTTATTAAAACTGCAAAGTTCAAATTCTGGTTCAGCTCTGCATAGAAACCAATCAGCTTCCAGTTTTTTGTGCTTTTTTGTCTAAGCTAAAAGGGATTGTAAACTCTTGTTTTTTTTTTTTTTTTTAAATAACAAACATGTTATACTCGCCTGCTCTGTGCAGTGGTTTTGCACAGGGCAGCCCAGTTCTCCTCTTCTCTGGTCCCTGGCTGGAGCTCTTGAAAGGTGCCCCTACAGCCAGCAGCCTGCTATGGGAGGACCCGTGCTGAGCTGCAGCTCTGTGTGTCCATTCAGACACGAAACAGCGGTTCGGCCCCGCACCTCTCTCTCCTTATTGGCTAACTGACTTTGATTGACAGCCACAGGAACAAATGGTGCCGCTGCTGTGTCTCAGCCAATCAGGAGGAGATTCCCCAATAGCCAAGGAACTCTTGGACATCGCTGGATAGAGATGGGGCTCAGGTAAGTATTAGGGGGTGCTGGGGAGGCTGTTTCACACAGAAGGCTTTTTATCTTAATGCTTAGCATGCATGAAGATAAAAAACCTTCTGACTTTACAACTCCTTCCCGCCTGCAGTACGTCATATGATGTCTTGTCTTTGAATTGGGATATCTGAATGATGGGTGCAGCTGTAGGCATCATTCAGATATAATTTTTTTTCAGCCAGCAATTCCCTGCACTGAAAGAAAAATCATAGCGGCTGCTCTAGAGTTTACAATCTAGAAGGGAGGGCTAAATGTTACAAAAGGTAATAACTGTGGGGGATGAGCTGATGGAGAAAACCAAAGTACAGTTGTTAGGTGTGGTCAGGATAAGCTTCTCTGACGAGGATGTTTTTCAGGGATCTTCTAAAAGCAACAGAGTAAGAGATAATCAGACAGATTGGGGTAGGGAGTTCCATAGAATGGAAGAGGCTCTGGAAAAGTCCTGGAGGCAAGCATGGGAGGAGGTGACGAGGGAGCTAGAGAGCAGGAGGTCTTGGGAGGAATGAAGAGAACAATTAGGTTGGTAATTTGAGACTAGGCTAGGTATGTAGATGGGGGCTGAGTTTTGGGTGGCTTTGTAAGTTGTTGTTAGTATTTAAATGTATTTGTTGGGTGAGCGAAAGCCAGTGGAGGGATTGGCAGAGAGGAGTAGCAGACATGGTAAGGTGGATGAGCCTGGCAGTAGCATTCATGATGGACTGAAGGGGGGATAGCGTATGTAAAAGTAGGCCAAAAAGAAGGGAGGTGCAGTAGTCAAGCCAAGAGATGACTAGGGAGTGACCTAGGAGCTTTGTTGTGTCATTGGTTAGAAAGGGGTGTATTTTGGAGATGTTGCGGAGGTTGAGGCAGCAAGATTTGAATAGTGTGGGGCCTAAAGGATAGATTTGAGTCCAGGATTACACCTAGAACCTTGGCATGCGAGGATGGGGTGATTGTTGTGCCATCAGTCTTGACAGAGAGATCAGGGGCAGAAGGCACATGGGGGAGGAAATATTATGAGCTTGATTTTGGATAGATTGAGTTTGAGGAAGTGGTGTGATATCCAGACTGATATATCTGCTAGTAAATTAGCGATACGTGAGGAGACTAAAGGAGTGAGCTGTGGGGTAGAGAAATAAATGTGGGTGTCGTCGGCGTAGGGTTGGTATTGGAAGCCAAGGGAGGAGATGTAGATCGAGAATAGGAGAGGTCCAAGAACAGAACCTTGGGGGGGACCTCAACAGAAAAGGGAAGAGGGGTGGAGGAAGTAGATTTGTAAGTAACGGCAAAGGTGCATTTGAATAAGTAGGAATCTTTCTGTCTCCTGCACAAAACATTTACTGCATCAAATCTTCCTTTTTCTTCCAAAATTCCACTCCAGACAGGTTTTTACCTCCCTGATATAATTTATTTAAGTTGGACTTACTATTCACAAAGCCCTATTGCCTCTCTTCCATATGCCCTTCTAGCAAACTTACTTTTCCAAGTCTGCTATATCAGACTATTATGTCTCTCTTTTCCATCCTTTGCGTTTTGCAGTTAAAACTACAATGTGGTAAAAAGGTAATTAAAAGTGAAATTAATGAAATAAAGAACTTATGTCTAGGATGCAGCTTTCAACAATCATTCTTGGGGAAAAAAGTAGTGTTGTTTTCCCCAGAGATAAGCTGTTTACAGTTGCAGCTGAGCCAAGAAACATTGTAATATGTTGCACATAATGTTCTTGAAGATATGGTAGTGACTATTAGGTCCTGTTTACACTTGACCCTGTTCAGCAGTGATTGCTTTTCCACAGGCAGCAGAACAACAGTTTCCAGGTGTTCAGGAAGCAATACTGCCCTATCGTGAAAATGATTTATTTTGGTTGTTTTTTTGTTTTTTTTTTAACCAACCACACAGATCTTGCTAGAATAGTAGAATAGGAGAATATACAATCAGATTGTATAGTGTATGGTCAGCTTACATGAAACAGATGCTCTCTTAATCATGAATTGCATAATACAAAGAGGTCGGAGGGGGGGGGGGTGACAATTAAAATAACTAATTCCCATATTTCACATTGTGATCAGACTGCTCCTTGCCAAGTTCGATTTTTTATTTCCTAATTAAAGAGTGACAAATTTTGCTATGGGTCGGTGCATTCGTGAAATTAAGGAAAGACAAGATCTCACAAGATTCCAAAAGCTGCAAAGTGTGAAACCTCTATGTGTGAGCTGTGACATCTAGCTTTAAAACAAAAGGTGTATTTGGCAAATCCTCACTAGAAAATGTATCATTTAAACTAACCACCTCCCTGCCAGTGGGGTCATGAGCACGAAACTGAACCATTAACACTGATGAATTATTATCTTTTCTTTTAAGACAGTCCATCTGATATAAAGCAGGCCAGGCATGAAGCTCTGAATCTTCCCAGCACAGACTGCTGTTTTATTTTTGTCAGTAATTGCCTGCTTCTTGACAGCTTCCAATTAACCCCACTTCAGAAAGTAGCATCTGACGAGGCCTCTCTCACTACCCATGGCTGCCAGCTCCTGAAGAGGTTACTTCCTATTTCTGAGGGCACTTGCCAAGGCACTTTTGTTTACAACAAAACCACTTTGGTAATAACAGCCTCTTACACCTCTTGGCTTTGAAAAATGTCCTTCGATCCGTGACAAATGTTAAAGCAGCTGTAAAAACCATGGACCTGCTGCTCTTAAGCAGCATAGATGCTTTGTGTGACAACATTTCAGCCAAATGCCCTGAAATGTACCTAGATGCTGGTGGAAAAAAAAAATCAGTTATTGATCTTCGAAAGAATAAATAATGTAAATCTAAACATACATCATACATCAAATCATACATTTTTGATGTTGGTGGGGACAACTATGTAGGTTGGAATTCCCATTATTTTAAGGGGGAGAGGCACAAGTACACTTTAAAGATCAATTCCACACAAATGTGATTCTTTCTGTTTCACAAGTGAAAAAAAAAAATTCGAAGTAAGTCCATTTTTTTTTTCATATTAGATACAATTAGACTATTTAACGACCCTAATTTGCTAGTTACAGCTTTCTATAACATTGACATTTTGGAACATTCCTAAAGTGTTGGTTGTTACAGTCAAATTAATTAGAAAATGTGAATGGTTATTGGTGTAGTTGTTATGCCAAAAATCTATGAGTACAGAATTGATAAAACAAATACACAATAGACATATTGGTATAGTAAAATGTACAGATAGATTTCTTGGATATAATTGAGCAGGAATTAATGCACAAATTAAGAAAACACCTGCATAATTGTGACAAATAACCCAAAGGAACTTAAGATCCCACACCCTAATAACTATAACAAAAAGTTTTATTAGATACAGTATTTTGTGATAGGTATTGCAAACTATGTTCTTGTAGACTATTACAACTCTTTTTTAAGTACAAATTTCAGAGACACCTTGATGAACACTCTCATGCAGAATTTTAAATATTTTTTCAGACGTTAGAATTTCAAGAGAGACAATAGTCCTCAGTTTACCGCAAAATAATTTGAAAGGTCTACTGAAGTCTATATTTCTTGGCATAATATAATAAAAGTTCTTACAGCTGCTTGTCTAATAACTGCTTTATGGTAGAGATATAAGTTCATGATGGCATGTTGCCATGGCTATTGTAGTGATTTTCATAACATAAATATATAGTTACTTAGTAAGGTTGAGTAAAGACACCATTCCATTCAGTTCAACCTCTAAACCCCTAAGTGAACGTTTCCAAATTGGGCTTAAAGTGCCAGTATTTTGTGTGGCCACCATTATTTTCCAGCACTGCCTTAACCCTCTTGGGCATGGAGTTCAACAGAGCTTCACAGGTTGCCACTGGAGTGCTCCTTCACTTCTTCATGACAACAACACAGGGCTGGTTGATGTTAGAGACCTTGCGCTCCTCCACCTTCCGTTTGAGGTTGCCCCACAGATGCTCAATAGGGTTTAGGTCTGGGGACATGCTTGGCCAATCCATCACCTTTACCCTCAGCTTCTTTAGCAAGGCAGTGGTCATCTTGGAGGTGTGTCTGGGGTCGTTATCATGTTGGAATACTGCCCCGTGGCCCAGTCTCCAAAGGGAGGGGATCATGCTCTGCTTCAATATGTCTAAGTACATTTTGGCATTCATGGTTACCTCAATGAACTGTAGCTCCCCAGTGCCTGCAGCACTCATGCAGCTCCAGACCATGACACTCCTACCACCATGCTTGACTGTAGGCAAGACACACTTGTTTTTGTACTCCTCACCTGGTTGCTGCCACACACGCTTGACACCATCTGAACAAATACATTTATCTTGGTCTCATCAGATCACAGGACATGGTTCCAGTAATCCATGTCCTTAGTCTGCTTATCTTCAGCAAACTGTTTGTGGGCTTTCTTGTACATGATCTTTAGAAGAGGCTTCCTTCTGGGACAAAGCCCATGCAGACCAATCGGATACAGCGTATGGTCTGAGCACTGACAGGCTGACCCCCCACCCCATTCAACCTCTGCAGCAATGCTGGCAGCACTTATACGTCTATTTCCCAAAGACAACCTCTGGATATGACGCAGAGCACGTGCACTCAACTTCTTTGGTCGACCATGTTTTCAGTGACCAGTATGGGAGAGTGAGAATGATAACACCAAATTTAACACACCGTCTCCCCATTCACACCTGAGAGCTTATAACACTAACAAGTCACATGACACCAAAGGGGGGAAATGGCTAATTGGGCCCAATTTGGACATTTTCACTCAGGGGTGTACTCACTTTTGCTGCCAGCGGTTTAGACATTAATGGCTGTGTGTTGAGTTATCTTGAGGGGACAGCAAATTTACACTGTTATACAAGCTGCACACTCACTACTTTACATTGTAGCAAAATGTAAGTTCTTCTGTGTTGTCACATGAAAAGATATAATAAAATATTTACAAAAATGTGAGAGGTGTACTCACTTTTGTGACATACTGTATAAATATATATATATATATATATATATATATATATATATATATATATATACTGTACATAGTATCTCACAAAAGTGAGTACATTTTTATTTCCAAATGTTGTTGCTTATCAAGCCAAGCCTAAAGAACTACCTTGACTAATCAGGATTATTGGATTATTGTTATTTTTATTACTGAACAACATCACACCCATTTTTCTTTTTGAACTGTATAATGAAGACAAGCATAGGCTATAAGTAAAACAAGAACCTTTTTTTTGACCAGAGGTCACTCATGCCTGGATGTCCCGAACAAATTTAGTGTAGGCATAAGGAAAAATGTAATGTTTGTTCTGATATATTAGTACCCTCATTGTCTAGTGTTTGCTGTCCTGTGGAAAACAATGTGCAGATTCATGGTACCCCACAAGAGGAAACAGTCTAGTCTGTACAGCAGACCCAATAGAGGTTCTAAGTTGTCTTTAAAGTATGTGCTTGGGTGGATCCAACCCCACATCCTTTAAAGTCCAATTGTCTTGGGAAGGATATGGGAAGGCTGTATCTCCCTATCCTTTCTCTGCTTTTCTGTTCCAAAATCACTGGAAGTAACAATTAAGTCAAACTGAGCCTGACCAAGAATCCAATGGCCTTGCAACTAGAGGCCAGGTCCTGTAGAACCTTTTATTGTGTTATTTTTTGGCATACGCTCTGTAACACTATCCCCCATGATTGCAGTACCAGGGAGCAAGGCCCCTGCTGATCATTTACAGGCGCTTTCCCCTTTGGCAAAGTCCAGAGCACTTCCAAGAGGCTCTGATTGGACCTTCTCTCTTCCATGTAATTGCCTTCATTTGGCACCAAGTTTTACTGTGCTTGTGGTAACACACCTACATAACCATAATCAGTGCCTGTTAGCTCCCCCCCCCCCACCCCCTCCTCCAAAGTCAAAATCTGGTCAACAACCAGGGATGGTTTTCTTGTACATCTAGGAAATCACCTGAACCTGCAATCAAAATAGAACAGGAGATCAAAAAGAGAGACAGCCTCTGCTTCTTTTTCTCCTGTGCCTCTTCTGCCAGTAAAGTCCCATTTCTGAGTTCTTCACCCAAACTAATTGGTATAGAACTCTCTCCTCCTAACATTCCCCCTCCCCCATCTTAGCATCTTCCCATTACTGATTGATAGAGCTAGGCGCAGTTGTGAGCAGAAATTACTTACAAGGGGGATCTCGGGCTGGATGCAAGGGTTACTGGAGGAGGAGCTGTTCCTCTGAGGCTGGTGGAGCTGACCTCCTCTTCTGTGTGACAGAGAATGTATGCTCTGGAGCTCCGGAGAGGCACATTGTCATTGTATTTGCAGAAGCCAGAATAGGAACCAAATACTGGCTTCTCTGTTTACAATGACCAACTCACTGAGCACAGAGTTGGTGTTACCACATTCTGGTCGACAAAAAGCATGACTTTACAATTATAATGCATTACAAAACTGTAATTAGAAATTCAAAGCCCAACAATATCAGGCACAAACATATTATTTCTAATCACCAACTGTTGTCTTTCTGCAGAAAAACTACAAAGTTATATGAAAAATTTCAATCTAGGCAATGAACACATTGCAATTTACTAACCAAAAGAGATGGTTAGGACTAATAGTAATAGAAACATAGTAGAGCAACGGCAGAAAAAAAGACCAACTGGTCCATTGAGTCTTCCCTATTTTTTTACTGTACAAATATTTTTATAATTTTTGTTATATACACTGCAAAAAAGTTAAAGGAACACTTTTTAATCAGAGTGTAGCATCAAGTCAAATAAAGTCCTGGGATATTGATCTGGTCAGTAGGGTTTGGTAATCAGTTTCAGCTGCTTTGGTGTTAATTAAATTAACAACATGTGCACTAGATGGGCAACGATGAGACAACCTCCAACACATAAATGGTTTTTACAGGTGGAGGGCACTGCATTTTTTTCCCTACTCATCTTTTCTTGCATTTGGCTAGGGCCAGTGTCACTACTGGTAGCATGAGGTGATACCTGGACCCTATAGAGGTTTCACAGGCAGTCAAACTCCTCCAGGATGGCACATCAATATGTACCATTACCAAAAGTTTTGCTGTGTCTCCCAGCACAGTCTCAAGAGCATAGAAGATTCCAGGAGACAGGCAGTTACTCTAGGACAGGGCCGTATAAGGTCCTTAACCCATCAGCAGGACCTGTATCTGCTCCTTTGTGCAAGGAGGAATAGAATGAGCCCTGCCAGAGCCCTACAAAAAGACCTCCAGCAGGCCACTGGGGTTAATGTTTCTGACCAAACAATCAGAAAAAAACTTCATGAGGGTGGCCTGAGGGCCGGACATCCTCCTTTGCTCACTTCCCAGCACAGTGGAGCTCGATTGACATTTGCCATTGAACACCAGAATTGGCAGGTCTGGCACCCTGTGATTTCACAGATGAAAGCAGGTTCACCCTGAGCACATGTGACAGATGTGAAAGGGTCTAGGTAAGCCTGCAACATCATTCAGCATGACTGGTTTGGTGGTGGGTCAGTGATGGTCTGGGAAGGCATATCCATGGAGGGACGCACAGACCTCTACAGGCTAGACAATGGCACCCTGACTGCCATTAGGTATCGGGATGAAATCCTTGGACCCATTGTCAGATCTTACACTGGTGCAGGGGTCCTGGTTTCCTCCTGGTGCACGACAATGCCCGGCCTCATGTGGCAACGGTATGCAGTCAGTTCCTGGAGGATGAAGGAATTGATACCATTGAATGGCCCCCATGCTTGCTTGACCTAAATCCAATAGAACCCCTCTGGGACATTATGTTTCAGTCCATCCGACGCCGCCAGGTTGCACCTCAGTCTGTTCAGGAGCTCAGTGATGCCCTGGTTGAGATCTGGGAGGAAATACCCCAGGACACCATCTGTTGTCATATTAGGTGCATGCCCTGACATTGTCAGGAATGCATACAAGAACATGGGGGCCATACAAAATACTGAGTACCATTTTGAGTTGCTGCAATGAAATTTCAGCAAAATGGACAAGCCTGCTGCGTCATTTTTTTCACTTTGATTTTTGAGGTGTCTTTGAATTCAGCCCTCTGTAGGTTGATTATTTTCATTTCCTTTTGTTCCTAACACATTATTCAGTCAATATCAGTATAGATATTTGGCATGATATTTTTCTCCATTGAGATCTAATGTGTTTTTAAAGTGTTCCTTTGATTTGTTTGAGCAGTGTGTATATATTTATAAAACCACTAGTTGCTTTTTTTTTTTTTTTTTTTTTTTTAGACCTTCAAGGTAAAGGCATAATGTGGTAGTATGCATCAAATGCTAGCACATTATGTGAAACTTACCTGAAAACTAAGCCCTCCAGCGATGCAATGTAATTGCTGGCCGCAGCGTCCATCTTCCCCCGGTCTTCCTTCTGGGTCCGTGGACTCCAGCTATGTGACAGGCCAGAGCCGCAAAGACGTCACTCCTGCACATGTGCAGGGGAGCTGTCATTCACAGCACAGGTATCTGAAGGAATGCCATGGGTGGACGTTCCTTCAGAGTGCATGCGCTGGTGACGTCATCGGCTGTATGCAATGTAAATATCTCCTAAACGGTACACCTTTAGGAGATATTTAAAGTATGTATAGGTTAGCCATATTATAGGCTTACCTATAGGTACAAATTATACCCTAGTGTTTACTTCCTCTTTAACTTTTTAGTATAGATCTATGTTTGTCCCAAGCATATTTGTATCCACTTACTGTTGACTAACTCACTACCTCTGCATGAAGTCTATTCCAAGCATCAACTACTCTATCAGTAAAAGAATACTTTCTATGATTTGTATGAACCTTTCTCCTGCTAGTTTGAGGTCATATTCCCATGTTCTTAATCTTGGCTTCACCTTGAAAGTATATAAATTGAAACAAAATGGCCCTGGGACTTTAGATGAGGCGAGCACATGTGGCTTTGCTACTTTTCTGGTGACAGGCAGGTTTAACTTCTCCTTTTTTTCTGTTTTCTTTTTATCCACTGCACCACCATGTCATTATTCACAAGTCCTTCCTTTATGTATGTCACCTCAATACTCTGGTACACTAGATATCAAATCTATACTTACACTGCTATTATTTATGCTTTCCTTTGATGACAGATATGGAAGGATATATTTTCACTTTACAGATGTACTACCCACCCCCCATGTTCCGCCATGTGGGTTCTTGTCCATTTGGACCCTTCAGCTTCTGGGTCAGACTTATCCCATTGCCAACTATTAGAAACATATCTCTCAATTCCAGCCTAACTGATTTGTAAGTATTGGGTTCTTTAGGGAGTTCCCGATTATCTACAGAATGTCATCCATCATTTTTGGTTTGTACTTCAAATTGATGTTTTTCTCCTTCAATATGCTTCCTATGCTTCCACTCTTGAAGAATAGAGCAACAGCTTACTAAACGCGTCAAGACCAAGACCTGTTCTATTTTATCAATATCTTTATGTAAGTGAGGTCTCCAGAACTGGGCACAGTATTCTAAATAAGGTCTCACTAAAGATTTATGTGTATAGGGGAATTTGGACCTTTTTCCTCCTGCTGGTGATCCCTCTAGCGACCCCCAATATTATATTCTATCAAGTGATAACAACAAAACTGTACGCATGCTGGCAGAAATATAGCTTTTCATTATGAAAGATTTTCACAAACTTTAAGCACATTTTTTTTTCCCATAGATGTGTTCTACTGCATGATAACCTTTTTCTGCTCAGTTTCTGTAGTATGTGCTCAACCATTTGCTACTGATATGCTAGAATGTATTTAGCTATATGTCAACCTGGTAACATAATTCATGGCAATCCCTGTGGTACTGATAATGCAGGATTTAATTACATACTATCATGAGCATAGAAAAATCAATCAATATAAGAAAAAAGTATAATAGTGTAAATGTAATGTACGCAGACTAAGCAATTATATTTTAAATTATCATATTATTAGGAAGTTGGGCATATATGACTTAGCAAATGTATACCTGCTTTCTTAAAAATTTAGTATGAAATTAAAAAGATAAAGTTTGCATTACCTGACTAAAGCCATAGTAACCGTTATTCATTTTACAAAAAAAAAAATAATTTTGAAGGCTGTCTGTGCTTTTAGTACAATTACCCCCCCCCCCCCCCATTTATATGAAAAGGCTATACACCATGAATAAGGATGCAACCTGGCCAAGAGATTTTGTACGAGGAGTTTGTGTGACAGTGTGCTCCAATAGAGAGTTCGGAATGTATTTTCTGAACGTCTACTAATTAAGTAGAAAAAAAATATTTTTTTCAATATTCTCGTAGGCTACTGCAAATATACATCACAAATCACTGGAAAAGACATTTTAAAAAGTGCCAAACCTTATAAGACTTTGGAAAATGTATGATGAAAAGCATTTGTATTCTCATGCTAACTATTGTATACTTTTTTTTGTCAGTACTTAAAAGTCATACTAGCTCACACTGGTGCTAACTCATGCAAGTGTTACTGACAATCTAAACTAGTACATTTTTATAATATATTTACCTTACTTATGAATTCAGCATACAGGTGCATCTCAAAAAATTAGAATATCATCAAAAAAGTAATTCAATTCAAAAAGTAAAACTTATATATTTTGTATAGATGCGTCACACACAGAGTGATCTATTTCAAGCATTTATTTCTTTTATGTTGATGATTATGGCTTACAGCTAGTGAAAACCCAAAATTCAGTATCTTGGAAAATAAGAATATTACATGAGACCAAAAAAAAAAGGGGGGTTTTAATACAGAAATGTTGGCTTACACCTGTGGCACTGCTGAGGTGTTATGGATGCCTAGGTTGTTTTGATAGCGGCCTTCAGCTCATCTGCATTGTTTACTCTGGTGTCTATCATCTTTCTCTTGACAATAGCCCACAGATTCTCTATGGGGTTTAGGTCAGGTGAGTTTGCTGACCAATCAAGCACAGTGCTACCATGATCATTAAATTGGGTATTGGTACTTTCGGTAGTGTGGGCAGGTGCCAAATCCTGCTGAAAAATCAAATCAGCATCTCCATAAAGCTGGTCAGCAGAGGGAAGCATGAAATGCTCTAGAATTTCCTGGGAGAGGGCTGTGCTGACTTTGGACTTGATAAAACACGGTGAACAAACACCAGCAAATGCCATGGCTCCCCAAATTATCACTGACTGTGGAAACTTCACACTGGACCTCATGCAACTTGGATTCTGTGCCTTTCCACTCTTCCTCCAGACTCTGGGACCTTGATTTCCAAATAAATTTGCAAAATTTTTCCACAATCTGTGATGATTTGGGGAGCCATGTCACCTGCTGGTGTTGGTCCGCTGTGTTTTATCAAGTCTAGAATTTCCTGGTAAAGGAGCCCTGACCAAGTATTTAGTGCATACTATACTGTACATGGACATACTTTTAAATAAGCCAACATTTCTATATTAAAAATCATTTTTTTTTTTTTTAATATTTCTTTATTGAAAACTTGGGATTTACTGTACAATCATCAGTGTTTGATTCATTGAGAATAAATCAAATAATACACAAGAGGATTGATACATTTCATCATCAAATACATCAAAATATTTCAATATGTCCATAGAAAAAAAACTTTTACGCTACCCTTTTACACCTCATAGTTTCTCTATCCTCTTTTTCATTTAAGACTTTTTTTTTTTATTGGTCTTATGTAATATTCTAATTTTCTGAGATATTATATTTTTGGATTTTCACTAGATGTAAGCCGTATTCATCAAAATTAAAAGAAAGAAATTCTTGAAATAGATTTCTCTGTATGTAAGGCATTTATATAAAATATACAAGTTTCACTTTTTGAATTGAATTACTGAAATAAATTAACTTTTTCATGATTTTCTAATTTTATGAGATGCACCTGTAAGTCCCATGATATCAGCCATTGGGAACAAGCACTAACATAAATAAACATAAAAAAGTGGAACTGTTGGCAAAAAAAACATTTTAAAAAGATTTCCAGTGAAAATAGTTAAATGGCATTTAGTTTACTAAAGGTTTTAACACTCTGTAAGCTGACATTGACCGATTTTTTTGGGGATCTTAAACAACTTTTAGAACTAACTCCAAAAAAAGATATCCTTCTCATAATGAGAGATTTGAATGCTAAAGTATGATGTCAAAGCATATCCGGGATAACAGGTAAATATGGCCTTGGAGTACAAAATGAAGCAGGACAAGGCTAATAGAGTATTGTCAAGAAAAACACACTGGTAATAACAAACACTATTTTCCAAGAACCGAAGAGGTGACTCTTCATATGGACATCACCGGATGGTCAATATAGAAATCAGATTGATTATATTCTCTGCAGCCAAAGATGGAGAAGCTCTATACAGTCAGTCAAAACAAGACCTGGAGCAGGCTGTGGCTCAGACAATGAGCTTCTTATGGCAAAATTCAGGCTTAAATTGAAGAAAGTGGGAAACACCACTAGACATTTCAGATATGATCTAAATCAAATCCCTTGTAAATACTCAGTGGAGGTGACAAACAGATTTATGGGATTAGGACTGATAGACAGAGTGCCTGAGGAATTATGGAAGGAAGTGTGTCAAATTGTACAAGATGCAGCAATGAAAACCATCCCAAAGAAGAAGAAATGCAAGAAAGCAAAGCAAATCTAATGAGACCATACAAATAACTGAACAAAGAAGGAAGACAAAAGGTAATGGAGAAAGGGGAAGTCTGAATGCAGACTTCCAGAGGATAGCAACAAGAGACAAAAATACCTTTTTAAACAATCAGTGCATCAAAACAATCAAGAATTAGAGGAATACAACAAAATGGAAAAGACTAGAGAGCTTTGCAAGAAATTTGGAGATATCAAGGGAAAGTTTTGTGCAAAGATGGGCACGATAATAAGGACCTGACAGAAGCAGACAGAAGCAGAAGAGATAAAGAAGAGAATGCAAGAATACACAGAACTATAAAAAAAAAGATCTGAATGTTCCATATAACCATGATGATGCAGTCACTGACCTTGAACTAAATATCCTGGAGAGTGAAGTCAAGTGGGCCTTAGAAAGCATTGTCAATAACAAGTAGTGGAAGTGATGGTTATTAAAAATTCTAAAAGGCGATGCTGTTAAAAGTTTTGCACTCAATAGGCTAAAAAATTTATAAAACTCAACCATGGCCACAGGACTGGAAGAGTTTACATTCTGATACCAAAGAAGGGCAGCGTCAAAGAATGTTCATACTACCAAACGATTGCACTCAAAGTCTACTTCTGCTTTATTGACTACAGTAATGCCTTCAATTGTGTGGATCACAACAAGATGTGGCAAATACTGAAAAAAATAGGAATACCTCATCTGTCTTCTGAAAAAACCTGTATGCAAGTAAAGAAGCAACAGTTACAACAGGACATGGAACAACTGAATGGTTCAAAATTGAGAAAGGAGTGTGGCAAGGATGTATATTTTCACCCTACTTATTTAACCTAAATTCAGATTACATCATGCAAAACGCCAGGATTGACGAATCACAATCTAGAATTAGGATCGCAAGGAGAAATATCAACAACCTGAGATATGCAGATGATACCACATTAATGGTAGAAAGTTAAGAAGAACTAAAGAGTCTCTTAACGAAGGTGATAGAAGAGAGAGCAAAAGCTGGCCTGAAATTGAACATTAAGAAAACTAAGATAATGGCAATTGTTCCCATCACTCCTTGGCAAATAGAAGGAGAAGAAATGGAAACAGTGACAGAGTTTATTTTCCTAGGCTCCAAGATTACGGCAGAAGGCGACTGTAGCCATGAAATTAAGAGACACTCGCTTCTTGGGAGGAAAGCATGGCTGTGAAAGTTGGACTATAAGAAAGGCTGAACGCCAAAGAATTGATGCTTTTGAACTATGGTGTTGGAGAAGACTCTTGACAGTCCCTTTGTCACGTACCTGCGAGGAGTCTGAGTTGACGAGGTCGCCCTCTCTTATATCTCCGGCCCAGACCCCACTGAAGGTGAGACAGAGGGTGTCAAAGGCCAGGAGGGACACGAGTGCCTGTGATTGTTGATGGATCAGGATAGGCTGCTTGTCCGGATCCTGGAAACTGGAACATGCAATGCTGTATGGAACATGTGCAGCAGATAGCCAGGCAAGCACTCGGGTAGTTCTGAGAGACAGAGTCAGAGTAGTAGGAAAGCCAGGGTCATCAACAGGCGGTGCAGCAGGGTACCAAATTGTAAGCAGAGCCAAAGTCAGGGACGGAGCCGGGTCAGGTTTAGCAGAGAAGCAGAAGCAGAATCCAAGTCCAAGTTCAGAACAAGCCAGGTCAGCAACAGGGAAGCATACAGGTATCATCAGGTCACAGGAAACAGCTGAAGATCAGTCAGCACAAGAAACAGGAATGAACTTCCTTTAAATAGCCTGTCTGGCACCACGCCCATTAGTCATTCTTCTGGGAATAGCCTGTGCACGGCGACGCCCCACACGTCTCACAGGGATTCCCTGACACCCTTGGACAACAAGATGATCAAACCAGTCAATCCTGAAGGAAATCAACTATGAATATTCATTGAAAGGACAGATCATGAAGCTGAAACGTGAATACTTTGGCCACCTAATGCAAAGAGAGGACTCTTTGGAAAATACCCTGATGATGGAGAAAAATGGAAGAAAAAAGGAGAAGAGGACAACAGAAAACAGGATGGAAAGGTAGCATCATCGAAACAATGAACATGAAGTTAGCTAAGCTCCCGGAGGCAGTGGAGGACAGAAAAGCCTGGCACGCTATGGTTCATAAAGTCACAAAGAGTCAAACATGACTAAACGACTGAACAACAACACCTTAGTACTTTTTATTTCCTTCAGCCCTTTATAACCACTTTCTGTCTAAGCACTCCAGAAATAGCTGCTCGGCATTTCTTACCTTATGTTTACATATGTGTGTTTCTGTGGTCCATGTTTGCATGGGCACGGCAGCATTTCAATGGGCTGCCATGCCTGTGTTTCCCACAGAAAAAGGTGCAGGAACCTTTTTAAAAATGTAGCCCCCATGCGATTTCCCTGTAGTTCCTGCACCTGCACACACTGCGATTTTACATGTGTGAGGGTGCCATTCAGAATGAACGGCAGCCCTGCTTATTTTCACAGAGCAGCGCATTTTCACTGTGGGTGGTTGCGGGTGCAGGAATCTGTGCAATTCCCACACTGGCAGCCACACACAGAGGTATGAATCAAGCTTTAGGGCAGATTTTCTAAAACTTACAACAGTGCGTCGTGCCTTTGCAATGTATAGCCTACATTGAGAACGCAAATGACAGGGTAATAATGCAGAATTACATTTAAGAAATAAAGACAGAGTGTTGTCACCCTATAACAAGAAAGAAGTATATGGACAAGAACTTTCATGGAAAGAATAAAAGCCTCAGACTTAAAAATATTAAAGAAAGTCTTTTGAAATTACATTAATAAGTTAACACTTACACTATATGAGATTTCAGCAATTGGGTTTACATTAACTTTAAAGATTTATATGTCTGCAGGAAAGTAGGAAAAAAATGTGCAACCTATAGGCTAATTTTAAGTATTTATAAATGTTGTAGTAGATCATTGCCTTTAAAATACTGATGCAACAACTGGCAGATCAGGGGTTAAAAATCCAAGCACATTTGTGCCCTAATGTATTTATTTGGAATCTGCAGCTTTTCTCCCTGTTTCAGAAATTATCTTTAATACAGCAAGATAATATTTAGCGGAGCTCCCCTGTGAATATTATCAGAGGGAATCAACAACAGCTATTGCTCTGCAGACAGAAAATCATTGGAAAGTTGAAGATATTTCCCCAGACGTATTTCTATATGGTGTGTAATAGCCTGGGTAAGCAGAGGAGGAAAGCAACTTATCATCTATGTGGATTTTTTTTCACCTGACGTCCTTTACCGATGCACACCGCAAGCTGTCTGCAGCATACATATTCAAAGCTGATGTCACACTTAAGTCTCTCCAGGTG
>NW_028119388.1:0-32888 GCF_965119305.1 Pelophylax lessonae | reverse complement strand
ACACTTCAGGGTCCTCTCACTAGGCACCCCCTCGGACGCTTCAGGGTCCTCTCACTAGGCACCCCCTCGGACACTTCAGGGTCATCTCACTAGGCACCCCCTCTGACACTTCAGGGTCCTCTCACTAGGCACCCCCTCTGACACTTCAAGGTCCTCTCACTAGGCACCCCCTCTGACACTTCAGGGTCCTCTCACTAGGCTCCCCCTCTGACACTTCAGGGTCCTCTCACTAGGCACCCCCTTTGACACTTCAGGGTCCTCTCACTAGGCACCCCCTCTGACACTTCAGGGTCCTCTCACTAGGCTCCCCCTCTGACACTTCAGGGTCCTCTCACTAGGCACCCCCTTTGACACTTCAGGGTCCTCTCACTAGGCACCCCCTCTGACACTTCAGGGTCCTCTCACTAGGCACCCCCTCTGACACTTCAGGGTCCTCTCACTAGGCTCCCCCTCTGACACTTCAGGGTCCTCTCACTAGGCACCCCCTCTGACACTTCAGGGTCCTCTGACTAGGTTCCCCCTCTGACACTTCAGGGTCCTCTGACTAGGCTCACCCTCTGACACTTCAGGGTCCTCTCACTTGGCACCCCCTCTGACACTTCAGGGTCCTCTCACTAGGCACCCCCTCTGACACTTCAGGGTCCTCTCTCTAGGCACCCCCTCTGACACTTCAAGGTCCTCTCATTAAGCACCCCCTCTGACACTTCAGGGTCCTCTGACACTTCAAGGTCCTCTCATTAAGCAGCCCCTCTGACACTTCAGGGTCCTCTCACTAGGCACCCCCTCTGACACTTCAAGGTCCTCTCATTAAGCAGCCCCTCTGACACTTCAGGGTCCTCTCACTAGGCACCCCCTTTACCGCTAGCTAGCTCCTTGATCCCTTGGACCTTCACCGGAGCGGTCTCCTCTCAGCTAGGCAGACCCCCAGGGGCAGTTTGCAGTACTCACGAACTTGGAATGCTTTCCTGAAACTATAGAACAGGAAAATGGTGGTCCCAATTCCGTGGGGTTTAAATACAGCCAACACTCCAAACAAATTTGTAAAATTGGTAAAAAAAGTTTATTTATACATATCTAAAAGACAATCAAACAAATCACAATAGATAAAATACAACGGTCAGACCTCTGTGCTAGAGCATCGTTTTACCAAACATGCTAAACCGGCAAGGGGTGAAGCCATGAGGATAGCATTACAGTACCACAGGGCCCAACATGTTTCGGAAAGTAAGTTTCCTTCTTCAGGGGTCGTAGCACAGGGTATGTCTGTCCAGGATATGTCTGTACAAGTTAAAAAAGGCACATCAAAGAGGTACTAAATCTCAGGTCAGAGAGAAAGATTCTCGCTTTTGATCTCTTCTGGTCTTTCATGGAGGTATTTCCCGCCGGTTATGGGTAGTGGAAATAGCGGGAAATTTTGTTAGTCTTGAGGGGGGTCACAGAAGACATACCCACAGTCCTTTTTTTGAAGGGCTGGGAGAGGTTGTCCAGTCAGAGCCATTAAGCATGGAACATAGAGTGTGTTCAAGGTAGGTCCTGAGAGTTCCCTCTAGAAAAAAGTCCAGGCTACACCGCACTGTCCCACAAGGATCACCAATAGGGAGAGACCAGTCCAGTGGTTCCCCAGTGGGGCCTCTCTTTCGCTAATGATAGATCTCTTAGCTCCTTGGAGGTTAGATAGTAATTTTACAAATTTGTTTGGAGTGTTGGCTGTATTTAAACCCCACGGAATTGGGACCACCATTTTCCTGTTCTATACAAAAATAGGGGGACAGCTATACACTCCTATTACTCACCCACCACACAACCGTTCTTCCTGTTTCCTGCTTTCCTGAAACTGGACCCCGTCTACTCCGCTGGTCCTCAGCACACTGGATCCTCTCTGCAGCTCAGCTCAGCCCAGCTCTCTGTCCCATCAGGCAAGCCTCCTGGGACACCCAATCCTTCTGACAGGAGGAGAGACAGCCGTACTCTCCCTCCTGGGACTCTGCTTCTTGCAAAAGACGCTGCGTCATGCGCTCCCTTCAAACTTATACCCACTCCCAGAATCCTGTGAGGCAGAATCTGCCTTTCTGGGGTAGATACAATCCTAAATATTCCACTGATTGGGTTTCCTCCACTGCCCAATGAGCACCCTCTCATGGAGCCAGTGGGGAGACTCCCCATTCTCAATAGCTACACCTGTGAGACATGACAGCCCAGCTGAAAATCATGGCCCTGCTGTTAGGCAGCCAAGGCCCACTATACTTTTGCCTAGCACCTACCTTGTAGGGTGCTGCATAAAGTTTACATGGGACCCCTATTCTTGATGAGGGTCTGGTATGGATGGCAAGGGGGATTCCATGTCCAAAAAAGAGAAATGGCATGGGGCCCCCCCAAATCCCATACAAGATCCTTTGGTTATCTGCGGGGGGGGGGGGGGGGGGGGTTATCAGAACCTGGAGGCTTCTTTAACCACTTTACCACCGGAGGATTTTGCTGTCTTACGTCTGGGCCACTTTTTGCGATTCGGCACTGTGCGAATTTAACTGACAATTGCGCGGTCGTGCGACGCTGTACCCAAATGAAATTGACGTCCTTTTTTTCCCACAAACAGAGCTTTCTTTTGTTGGTATTTGATCACCTGTGCGATTTTTACTTTTTGCGCTATAAACAAAAAAAGAGCGACAATTTTGAAAAAATAACAATATTTTTCACATTTTTTTATATGAAATTCCCCCCCAAAAAAATGTAAAAATCAAAATTTTTTTAAATTTTTGGCCAATTTGTTTTCTGCTACCTATGTTTGGTAAAAAAAATCGCAATAAGCGTATTTTGATTGGTTTGCGCAAAAGTTATTGCGTTTACCAACAAAGGGAAAGATTTCTGTCATTTTTGGTGTTTTTTTTTTTTAACGAGTAATGGCGGCGATCTGCGATTTTTTTTTGCAGGACTGCGACATTGTGGCGGACAGATCGCACCCCTGACTGACATTTTTTACACTTTTGGGGGTACCAGTGACATTACTGCAGTAATCATAGCTATAAATATGCACTGTTACTGTACAGTGGCGGAGCCAGAGGGCTAGCTGGGGTGGCAATTGACACCCCAGACAACATCCTTGCCACCCCTGTTGCCACCCCGCTCGCGCTCGCTTATGCCTATAACATTAGCTGAACGAGCTGTGCAGCAAGTTCTCTGTGACTGTACTGTGCAGGGGCGGACTGACCATTCGTGCGGCGTCAGAGGGGGGGCCCCATGAGAGGCTCAGCAGTCTGTCCCTGGAGGTGCCCACACAGCTCGCACTGCAGAATGGAGGACATCTGTGCTCCAATAATGCAGTGAAGAATGGATCCTTGCCGGCGGTGGATGCGGCTATAGGAGAGGAGTCAGGTGCTGGCCGGGATCAGAGTGCTTTAATCAGGGCAGCCATCAGAAATTTTGGGGCCCCTTACACAGTTTTTGGCCTGGGCCCCCCCAGGCCTGACCACCAACATTCCACATGGCCCACCTACTGTGTCGTTGTCCTCCTACAATCCCATGTCCTCCTGCATTCCCATCTTCTCCATCACAGGAAAATAAAGGTGAATGGTTCTAGTAAATGCCGCCCCTCCTGTCCAGGGGTGAACTGGAGAACAGGGGAGGGCAGGGCCTACAGCTGTGTGTGAGGGCTAGTGAGGGACAGGACCCACAACATAGTGCCAGTCTGCAAGGGAATGGCGGAGCATACAATTGAATGGCATTGCGAGGACAGATGGCAACCCTTCCCTGTTTGGGGCCCCTCAGGACGCCCGGGCCCCCTACATGTGTATGGGCTGTACCCCCCTGATGGCGGCCCTGGCTTTAATGGAGTTGTGGGGATGATAATAGTGACAGGCGCTCCGGCCACCTCTACTCCTGAAGAATTCAGCTGAGGGGTGGGGCCACACATCCATGCCGGGGGGGACAGCCAGCCAGGAGATCGTCGGATGCTGCAGACAGAGTGCAGAGTGAAGAGAGTGAAGACGAGGTCTCGGAGGAGCTAGCTAGCCAGCCAGCCAGCCAGCCAGCCAGCCACCCACCCACCCATCCCCCAACCACCCTGACCTGTGTGCAGAGCCAGAGCAGCAGCAGGTCAGACAGTGTAAAACATTTTTGTCACTGGCAGGAATTGTGGTGTTCGAAGTTGATTTCTTGACTGAAAACAGAGATGTAAATACATGTCTAATGCTTCCAGGACTTCAACTTTTTTTTTACAGACACTTAGATTTACACTGGTGCAATGGAAGACATTGCATGTGATTCGCACCACACTGCTGTGCAAATCACATGCGATGTCTTTGCAATGCAAATTCAGCCATACAGATTGTACAGATTGCATGGCTGAATTTGCATTGCATTTGGATCATGCAAGACCCTTTTTTGGTCTGCCCCAGAATCAGATTGCGTGGGTGTTCACACCTATGCGATTCCATTCCTGCCTGAACTGACAGTTTGCACTGCAATATGTGAATTAATCTGGGGGTATCGTTACCTTTGTATTGACACTCCCAGCGATTCGCATATGGCAGTGTGAACTGTCTGTGAGTTGGGTGCAATGCGAGAACCCGCAGTGGATTTGCAGGGTTACCGCATCACACCAATGTGCAATGTGAACCGACACTTGGAAAGGAAACCATAACTCCTGAAAATCCACTGCGGGTTCCCACATTGCACCCGACTCGCAGACAGTTCACACTGCCATATGCGAATCGCTGGGAGTGTCAATACAAAGGTAACGATACCCCCAGATTAGTTTGCATATCGCAGTGTGAACTGTCAATTCTGACAGGAATCGGATCGCATTAGGTGTGAACACCCATGCAATCTGATGTTGGTGCAGACTTTCAAAAAAAGGGTCCTGCATGACTTTGGTCCAAATGCGATGCGAATTCAGCCATACAATCTGTATGGCTGAATTCGCATCGCAAAGACATTGCATGTGATTTGCATAGCAGTGCGCCCCGAATCACATGCAATGTCTTCCATCGCACCAGTGTGAACCAGCACTAAATGTTTCATTAGCATGTACATAGCTGAGGTAATAAAGTCATTTTGTACAAAGTGCACTTACCCCCCTACAAAAACATAATCAATTAGTCTCGGTCCACACATATGCGATGCGGGAACCCTGCAAATCCACTGCGGGTTCCCACATCACATTCAACTCTAAGACAGTTCACACTGCCATATGCAAAACACTGGGGCTGTCAATACAAAGTTAATGACCCCCCTCAGATCAGTTGGCATATCGCAGTGCGAACTGTCAGTTTGGACATGAATCGGATCGCATAGGTGTGAACACCCATGAGATCTGATTCTGCTGCGGACCCAAAAAAGGTTCCTGTGTGAGTTGTGTCCGAATGCGATGCAAATTCACTACATTGATGGGTTGGGATGCTGGTTACTACATCGTCAATTGATGGGGGGGGGGGGGGCATGCTGGTCCCTACATTGATGGGGGGCAATATTGTGCAGCCCTACTCATAGGCGTGCGCACGGGGTGTGCCTAGGCACACCCTAATCACCCTCGTGCAGTGCTTCTGCCATGGCCGCCGCCGCTGTGTCTGCTGCTTTCTGCCCCTGGCTGCTCAGCTCCCGAACCCAATCCTGTCGGTGCGGAGACTGAGAGGGACTGTCTGGGGGAGGACCCTGGCCTGCTGTAAGGGGGGGATCTATATAGGGGACCTCACCTCACCCTGGCCTGCTGTAAAGGAGGATCTATGGGTGACCTGCCCTAGCCTGCTGTAAAGGGGGATATATGCCATAGATCCCCTTTAGAGCAGAGCCCTGTGATTGGTGTGCGGCCTTAAAAGAATAATGTTTACTTTGATAATTGTTTATTTAATTAAAAATGTTTTAATACCGCTTAGAATGTTTGTTTACATTTATTTAGGCTACGTTCACATCTTGGCGTTGCTAATTACAGGCGTTTTTTAGGCTTTTTTCAGGCGTTTTTATGGGCGTTTTTCAGGCGTTTTTACAGGCGTTTTTTGTGCAGGCGTTTTTAGATTGAATAGAAACCCAAAAAGAAGCTCATGTACTTTTTTGTGCGTTGGGCGTTTTGCTAACAGCGACAAAACGCTTAGATGTGAACAGGGGCCATTGAAATGAATAGGATTTGTCTTGTTGGGCGTTTTGAGAGCTGATCCTAGAGCAGAAAAACGCCCCAAAAACGCCCCAAAACGCCTAGATGTGAACAGAGCCTTATAAAAGTGTGTGTATATGTATATGTTTGTGTGTGTATATGTATATATGTGTGTGTGTGTGTGTATATATATATATATATATATATATATATATATATATATACACATACATATACACACACGCATGTATATTGACCCCCCAAAATAATACCTTGCCACCCCTTTGCCACCCCTGTTTTAAAAGTCTAGCTCCACCACTGTTACTGTAAAAATGACACTGGCAGGGAAGGGGTTAATTTTATTGGAGAGGGAGGGGTTAATGTATGCCTGGTGCTTACTGACGTGTGTGGGGGGAGGGGACTGAGTGACACAAGGACAGATCGAAGGTTCAGCTATGCTGAACCCTGCAATCTGACCCTGCCTGTCACTTAGGAGATCCGCCCGCTGTGTTTACACAAGCGGGCGGATCTCCACACTCGATTCCCCAACGATCAGGGAAGAGCAGCGGCGATCGCCGCTTCTCCTCCCCTGGCCCGACTCCCGCTGTGACTGAATACAGCAGGAGCGAGCCTCCGGCGGCGCGCGCGCGCGCCTAGAAGGGGGAGGGTCTGCCGACGTAGGTCTACGTCGTCAGACCTACAAGAGCCACGTTGCCGCAGTACAGCTCTAGTGAGCGGCGGCAGAGTGGTTAACAATAAGGAGTCCCCCAGATACTGTCCCCCTATGTGAATAGGTAAGAAGTACAGACATTCAGAAAAAACATGAAAAGTATAAATAATGGCACACGTTTTGCCACATCTTTTATTAGAAAATAAAAGAACCCCAAAAAATGTCCCCCCCCCCCCAACTCCCATAAAACCAATTGTCAACCATGTTGTCCAAGTGATGCAGATCCTCATTAATGACTATGAATGACACCCACAGAGTCGCTAAAAAAATCCCAGCAACCAAGGAATAGAGATGTACCGAACTGTTCGCCGGCGGACAGTTCCCAGCGAACTTCGCATGTTCGCGTTCGCCGCTGCGGGCGAACATATGCGATGTTCGGTCCGCCCCCTATAATACATCATTGAGGCAAACTTTGACCCTGAACTTTACAGTCAGCAGGCACATTTCCAGCCAATCAGCATACCTCCCTCCCAGACCCTCCCACCTCCTATAAATAAGCAAGGGCAGCATCCATCTTAGATCATTCTGAAGCAGTGTGTGTAGTGAGAGTAGGGAGAGCTGCTGCTGCTGCTGCTGCTGTTAAGCTAGGGACAGTTAGTCAGTGTTCCTGGTCTTGCAGTGTTCTTGGTCCACTACTGCTGTAATATCAGCACCCCAAAAAGCCCTTCTAAGGGCTGGTTTTTGTGTAATTGTTTTTTATATATATATATCTAGTGTCCCCAAAAGCCCTTTTAAGGGCTTGTAAGGTAATAGAGTTTTTTCTATATATATATATATATATATATATATATATATATATATCTATATATATCTATTGTACACTGCAGTTGCCTGCCCGCTGTGTGTGAGAGGCCACAGACCCACCACAGACTGTACTGTGTGCACACCACACTCATTTCGGGTGGCACAGGCACAGTACCTTGCATTTTAAAAAATATTTTTTTTTTCCTCTGTCATAATTGCAGTGAGTGCTGTGTCAGGTCCACAGAGTGCACTGTACCCACTGCAGTGCACTGCCCACCACTGATATATATACGGTGGCACAGCATCTTGTTGCAATTTGAAAAAAAAAATATTTTTTATTATTGCAGTTGCCTGGGCTGCCAGTGACTGTCAAGTCCACAGAGTGTACTGTGCCCACTGCAGTGCCACTGTGTGCCCACCCACCACTGATATATAAGGTGGCACAGCAGCTTGCAAAGTAAAAAAATATATATATTTTTTATAATTGCAGTTGCCTGGGTGCCAGTGACTGTCAGGTCCACAGAGTGTACTGTACCCACTGCCCCACACTCCTATAGGGTGGCACAGCAGCTTGCACTCATAGTACAACAGTAACAACACATTAAAAAAAAAAAATGACAGGCAGAGGCAGGCCACCCCGCAAGGGCCGTCGTGGCCGTGGTGCTGTGATTTCCTTAGGCCCTAGAATAATGCCCAGTGTTCAGAGGCCACCACAGACCCTGAACTCAAAAAATTCTGAGGCCATAGTTGACTGGCTTACACAGGACACCCAATCGTCTACAGCTTCCGCTCGGAACCTTAATGCACCATCCTCCTCCAGCTCAGCTTTGGGCACCTCTCAATTTACCACTCGCCAGCCCGCCGGCACCACCACCAACACTAGCACCACAGCCGCTTCACTTGATCCGTCAGAGGAGTTATTTTCACATCAGTCGGAAGAAATAAGTGATGCGCAACTATTAGTGCCAGAGGATGTAGATAACGGGGATATGTCTCAGTCAGGCAGCATTATACACATGGACGTACATTGTGATGATGATGATGTTGTACCTGCTGCTGCTGCCTTTGCTGAGTTGTCAAGTGAAGCGGCTGATGATGACGATGTGTCTGTGGATGTCACCTGGGGAAAGAAGAGGGGGAAAGTTCAGATGGGGAGACAGAGAGGAGGAGGAGACGAGTTGGAAGCAGGGGGAGGAGGTCATCGCAAGGAGCTAGTGGCGCAGTCAGACAGCATGTAGATTCGGCACCCGGGGTCAGCCAGACAGCACGCCAATCAACGCAAGCTGTTGCCACCACCAGAATGCCGTCCTTGCAAAGCTCAGCAGTGTGGCATTTTTTTGTGTGTCTGCCTCTGATATCAGCGATGCCATTTGTAACCTGTGCCAAAAGAAACTGAGTCGTGGGAAGTCCAACACCCACCTAGGTACAACTGCTTTGCGAAGGCACATGATCTCACATCACAAACGCCTATGGGATCAACACATGAGTAAAAGCAGCACACAAACTGAAAGCCACCATCCTCCTCCTGGTCCAGCATCTTCAGCCACGTCAACCACTACTGTCCTCCATGCCCCCTATCAACAACCCGCCCCTCCGCCTCTCACCTTCAGCAGTTCCTGCTCACCTGCCCACAGTCAGGTGTCTGTCAAGGAAATGTTTGAGCGTAAGAAGGCAATCTCACAGAGTCACCCCCTTGCCCGGCGTCTGACAGCTGGCTTGTCGGAACTCTTAGCCCGCCAGCTTTTACCATACAAGCTGGGGGAGTCTGAGGCCTTCAAAAAACTTGTCGCTATTGGGACACCGCAGTGGAAGGTACCCGGCCGAAAATATTTTTCACAAAAGGCAATCCCCAACCTGTACTCTATTGTGGAAAAGGAAATCATGTCACGTCTGGCACACAGTGTTGGGGCAAGGGTCCATCTGACCACTGATAGCTGGTCTGCAAAGCACGGTCAGGGCAGGTATATCACTTACACTGCGCATTGGGTAAACCTGCTGGCGGCTGCCAAGCATGGAATGCATGGCTCTGCTGCAGAGGAGTTGGTGACACCGCCACGACTTGCAGGCAGGCCTGCTGCCACCTCCTCTACTCCTCCTACTCCATCCTCTTTGCTAACCTCCTCGGCTGAGTCCTCTTCTGCTGTTGCGTCTTGCTCCACACCAACTGCACCCCCCCAGCTCCCCAGGGGCTATTCCACATGCCGGATACGACAGTGTCACGCTGTCTTGGGGTTGACTTGCCTGAAAGCAGAGAGTCACACCGGACCAGCACTACTGTCCGCCCTGAATGCACAGGTGGATCAGTGGCTGACCCCGCACCAACTGGAGATCGGCAAAGTGGTGTGTGACAACGCAAGCAATTTGTTGGCGCCATTGAATTTGGGCAAGTTGACACATGTGCCGTGCATGGCACATGTGTTGAGTCTGATTGTGCAACGTTTTGTGCAGAAGTACCCAGGCTTACAGGATGTCCTCAAGCAGGCCAGGAAGGTGTGTGGCCATTTCAGGCGTTCCTACACGGCCATGGCGCACTTTGCAGATATTCAGCGGCGAAACAACATGCCAGTGAGGCGCTTGATTTGCGACAGCCCGACACGTTGGAATTCAACACTGCTAATGTTCGTCCGCCTGCTCCAACAAGAAAAAGCGGTCAACGAGTATTTGTATGACCGGGGTGCTAGGACAGCCTCTGCGGAGCTGGGTATTTTTTTGCCACGTTACTGGACGCTCATGCGCAATGCCTGTAGGCTCATGCGTCCTTTTGAGGAGGTGACAAACCTAGTCAGTCGCACCGAAGGCACCATCAGCGACATCATCCCATATGTTTTTTTCCTGGAGCGTGCCCTGCGAAGAGTGCTGGATCAGGCCGTAGATGAGCGTGAAGAGGAAGAGGAAGAGTTGTGGTCACCATCACCACCACCAGAAACAGCCTTACCATCGCTTGCTGGACCTGCGGCAACACTGGAAGAGGAGTCTGAGGAAGAGGAGTCAGAGGAGGAATGTGGCTTTGAGGAGGAGGAACACCAACCACAGCAGGCATCCCAGGGTGCTCGTTGTCACCTATCTGGTACCCGTGGTGTTGTACGTGGCTGGGGGGAAGAACACACCTTCAATGACATCAGTGAGGACGAGGAATTGGACATGAGTAGCTCGGCATCCAACCTTGTGCAAATGGGGTCTTTCATGCTGTCATGCCTGTTGAGGGACCCTCGTATAAAAAGGCTGAAGGAGAACGACCTGTACTGGGTGGCCACGCTACTAGACCCCCGGTATAAGCAGAAAGTCTCTGATATGTTACCCAATTACCGGCAGTCGCAAAGGATGCAGCAGCTACAAAATAAGTTGAAAAGTATGCTTTACACAGCATATAAGGGTGATGTCACAGCACAACGGGAATCCAACAGGGGAAGAGGTGAAAGTAATCCTCCTCCTACCACCACAACCACGCCGGCAAGGACAGGACGCTTTACAGACGTCTTGTTGATGGAGGACATGCAGAGCTTTTTTAGTCCTACGCATCGCCACAGCCCTTCGGGGTCCACCCTTAGAGAACGACTCGACCGACAGGTAGCAGACTACCTTGCCTTAACTGCAGATATCGACACTCTGAGGAGCGATGAACCCCTTGACTACTGGGTGTGCAGGCTTGACCTGTGGCCTGAGCTATCCCAATTTGCCATTGAACTTCTGGCCTGCCCCGCTTCAAGTGTGCTGTCAGAAAGGACCTTCAGCGCAGCAGGAGGTATTGTCACTGAGAAGAGAAGTCGCCTAGGTCAAAAAAGTCTAGATTACCTCACGTTTATTAAGATGAATGAGGCATGGATCCCGAAGGGACTGAGAGTGGGGGATGCATTTGACTAAAAAAGGCCTGGTGATGACTGAGATGCCTTGGGCTAAAAATGGTCCACACGCTGCTGTATATAATCATTCTCTGCATGCCGGATGACTTACGTGACGTCTCCGCCACCAACTACGGTTCAAGCCGCAATGTTTTAGTGCACTTTCTGCCTTGAAAACCTCAATTTTTCAGGCCGCTGCTACAGCAGCGGCTGCAACAATACCTACTTTTTCATGCATGTGTACATGCCTAATTTTTCTGGCCTCTGGTGCTACACTGTGGCTGCAAAAAAACAAAAAAAAAGGCACATACATGTGTCAATTCCCCTTCGTGATCGTTACCTTGTCGTGGTGAAGGGGCTTGCGTATCACAATGAAGCGATCACCTCTAGGAGTGTGTTGGCACACCCCAGATGATAAGGTCGTTGCTTCATTGTGAACAGACCAAAAGCGATCCGCAGGATAATTTTTCATAGAAAAAACATTCATTTTCTTTCATTCTTTCTGCGGAGCTGGGTATTTTTTGGCCGCGTTACTGAATGCTCATGAACAATGGCTGTAGGCTCATGTGTCCTTTTGCGGAGGTGACAAACCTGGTGGTCACACTGGTCAGTCGAACCCAAGGCAACATCATCGACCTCATCCCATATGCGTTTTTTCTGGAGCGTGCCCTGCGAAGAGTACTGGATCAGGCTGTAGATGAGCATGAAGAGGAAGAGTTGTGGTCCCCATCACCACCAGAAGCAGCCTTGTCGTTGTCAATTGCTGGACCTGTGGCAACGCAGAGAGAGGAGTCTGAAGAAGAGAAGTCAGAGGAGAAAGGTGGCTTTGAGGAGGTGGAATACCAGCCACAGCAGGCGTCCCAGGGGGCTTGTTCTCACCTTTTGGGGACCCTTGGTGTTGTACGTGGCTGGGTGGAGGAAGAGACCTTCAATGATGTCAATGAGGACAAGGAACGGGACATGGCTAGCTTGGTATCCAACCTTGTGCAAATGGGGAGTTTGCGGTTGTGCAAATGGACTGACTGGCTGTTAAACGGGGAGTTTGGTCTGTCAGAGTTTGGTCTGTCACTGTGAAGCGGGCGACGGGCGTAACCCTTACACTACTTGACCGATAAAACATCATACCTGATCGTATTCACACACTGGATGTTTTAAAGCACGTTATTCCAAATAATTTAGGAATGTTAGGTGATTTATGCCCTTTATGGATCAAAACCAGACTCTGCGTCAACTACGTAATTTTCCATGGGAGTTTTGCCATGGATCCCCCTCCGGCATGCCACAGTCCAGGTGTTAGTCCCCTTGAAACAACTTTTCCATCACTATTGTGGCCAGAAAGAGTCCCTGTGTGTTTTAAAATTCGCCTGCCTATTGAAGTCTATGGCAGTTCGCCCGGTTCGACGGTTCGCGAACATTTGCCGATGTTCGCGTTCGCCGTTCGCGAACAGCGAATTTTAGGTTCGCGACATCACTACCAAGGAACAGGTTCAATTCTGTTGCTACTCTCATCATGAATGGCATGTCCTGAAGGCCATTGGGTGAGGTATATACCAAGTGATGTCATTGACCAACTATGGTCATGGTCGTAAAGCAAATAAGTCAATGTCATTGCCCAAATATGGTCAAGTGGTCAGTGGTGTCACGCTATAACCGCCCATTTGCTTACTTGGCTGGGGATTCCTGGCCAGAAAATAATGGGGTAGGGTGATGTCATGTTTGCTGGTGGCACAGCATCTGTCCGTACCCACTGCTTCCCTAACAACTATTGACAGAGGAAGCTGTCCTATATGGTGGTCTGGTATTCAGTCCAAAACTATCAGTGGGCTTTTCTTTGGCGGGATGTCGGGAGTCATTATTTGTGATCTACATCGCGGGGGCAAAGTGAGTGATGGGGGATTTATAGAGTGGGACATATTTTTTTTGGGGGGGGGGGGTTAGTTTGTAATAAATGACTTGTCAAAAAGAGTATGCGTGTGTTTTCATTTACTTTTCACTTTTTTTGGTGAATGTATACTCCCTACAAACTCACATGGGTGGGCGGTATCTGGGGACCCCCTTATTGTTAAAAGGTGCTTCAAGATTCTGGGTTCTCCACTGGGCCAGGGTTGTAGGGAAAAGACCCTTGTCCTTGCCAACATAGGATTTCTTCCATGGCATGATACCCCCCCCCCCCCCATGTTTGGTTGGGCCTAGTATGGTTTATTATGGATTTTTTGGGGGGCCCCATGCTTTTTTTTCCTTCTTGTGAGGTTCCCCTATAAAATCTGTACCAAATACCCAGAGATTCCTGCCTGGCCAGGAAATGCATCAGGCTGTGTGCCATCACTTGTTGCTAAACATGTGTAGTGGCTTCCTTAATAAGCTCTGAAGCAGAAAGGGGTTGACCAGATGACAGGTCCACTTTAAGCTGAGATAATTTGGAACCTCCTGATATCTTTTCTAATCCATGTTTTTAGTTCTTTCGTTTTTAATGATATCTTTTGGTGGAATGTTTGGTATCTCTAAACCTGCCATACACATCCTGCTCGCTGAAAGATATCTAGTAGATTCCTCCATCCACCCCAACCCACAAAATACAATACATTTCAGCCCTACAAATTGTCAGAGTATGGAGGTCACAGAACCCTCCTGTGTTCTTCTGACATATGGAAGAGTTCATAGGTCTGCTCTGTGCTATCTCTCTGATGTACTGGGATGACCTCTCCCCTCCAGTCTCTTCTTTCTCTCCTCTACGGTCTAATTTCTCCTGGTGGAGCATTCTCTCTGCTGTCTCTCCTCTGTGGTCTGATGTCTCCTGTTGGAGTCTCCTCTGCCCTCTACTGTCTCTCCTCTTTAATCTGATGTCTCCTGGTCAGGACAGACATTAGAAATTTTCGGGCCCCTTACACAGCTTTAGGCCTGGGCCCCCCTCAGGCCTGACCACCAACATTCTGCAGGGCCTGCCAACTGGCTGTTCCACTGAATATGCCCACTGACCATTCCACAAAGGCCCGTCCCATGTCCTCCTTCTTCTACACCCTGTGTTCTCCATCCCAAGTCCTCCTCGTCCTCCTGCAGTCCCACCTCCTCCATCTCATGTACTCCTACTCCAGTTCCATCTCCTCCATCCCATGTCCTCCTCCTCCAGTCAAATCTCCTCTATCCCATGTTCTCCTCCTCCAGTCACATCTTCTCCATCCCATGTCCTCCCCATCCTCAAGTCCCATCTACTCCTACCACAGGAGGGGGGAAGTGGGATAGGTGGGAGGAAGTGGGTTAGGAGGGGGAAGTGGGACAGGATATGGGCAGGCCGACTGGAGGTGGGCAGTAGGACAGAAGGGGGGAGTGTCACAGAGAAGAGCAGCATGACAGGAGGGGGTAGTGTGACAGAAGGGGGGCAGCTGGATGAAAGGGGGGCATTGGGACAGGCAGTGGGCAGCGGAACAGGAGGAGGAAGTGTCATGGGAGGAGGTCAGCAGGACAGGTGGGGGAAGTGTCATAGAAGGGGGACAGCAAGACAGGTGGGGGGCAGCGCCACAGGTGTGGAGGCAACGTCACCGGTGGGGGTCAGCAGGACAGGGGAAGAACAGTTAGACAGTTGGGGGGAGCATCACAGGTGGGAGCAGTGTCACAGGTGGGGGGCAGCATCACAGGTGGGAGGCCACGACACAGGTGGGGGGCAGTGGGACAGCTGGGGGACAGTGGGACAGGAACGCTTACTAAAAAGAGGATATACTAAATCATGCCTCAGAAGAGCATTTAATAGTGTGAGAACGCAGGAAAGACAGGACATACTCTTTAAGAAAACAACTAAAACATCTCAAGACATGGAAAGAGATACTCCTCGTATCATACTGAGATACACCAACCAACATCAACAAATCCGAAAAATAATACAAAAAAATTGGAACATCCTGACACAGAACAACACCACTAAAGAACTCGTCTCTGATGCACCAGCTATTACTTTCAGGAAAGCGGGCTCAATAAAAGACTCACTAGTTCAAAGTGAATATCATGATGCCCCCAGAAAAGACCCCTGCCGAGACAAGGGGACATACCCCTGTGGCAGCTGTAAACAATGCAGTGTAATCTGTAGAAGTAAGTCAAAAATACTTCCCAATGGGGAATTGTTCCAACCAAAACACTTCGTGAACTGCAGGACGAAGGGAGTGGTGTACATTATGGAATGTGAATGGGCAAGTTTTTATTTAGGAAAGACTCGCCAGGAATTCGGCAATCGAGTCAATAAACACGTTCAGAGTATGACTATTGCCAACTTTTATCTCCCACTAGGTAGGCAGGTCAAAACTACACATCACAACAGGATGCCCAAAATTACCTTTTCAGCTCTGGACCGGGTCCACATACCATCCCGAGGTGAGGACTAGAATAAAATCCTCCTACAACTCGAGATGCGATGGACCATGAAAGTTATCGATCATTCCTGGAGGGCTTCTCCTCTGGGAAAACTGACTAACTTCTTGACATAAACCACATAAGGCAAAAATCCGGACTGAGATCTCAATTGGGGCTTTACCCCAATGAGTATTCTTTACATCAACACACATGAGTACCCTCACAACTTAATGTCAGTTTTTTCTGTTTTGGGTGAAAATGACAATTGTATCAAAACCATTAAGTGAAATGTCCAATAATATCGTGTGCTTTATTGCACCTGAATAGGTCCAATAACATATAACATTCATTTTCAAAGTTCATATTAATTATGTATTTAGTTGCTTCTTTGTTTTTATGAAAATACAAGACCTGGAGGGCCTTGCTTTTTTTTGGGGGGGGCGGTATGGGGGACGCCTGCTCCTCACGGGTTACCCCCGAGTGCACCCGGCACAGTAAGCCCCGCAGGGAGCTTCATAATTGCGGCAGATACTTCCCCAATTCCACCTGGGACAGTGAGAGCAGTGAAAAAATCCAAAATGTGAGACCGCACTCAGGGTATTTTTTGATGAAATCAATGATTTTCTTTATTCCTCAAATAGGATAGACAGACAGTGTACAAGGCAGACGTGTCAGGTTGACGCGTTTCACGACATTGCTAGTCGCTTACTCATAACCACAGAGGACCCCGACCACGTATAAATAACAGTAGGCCACCTCTATACTTGCCAAACTTACCTCCTTTGGATCCAACTCAAATAATCATAAATTTAGACTTTGTAGATTCTACCCCAGGGGGGGCCAGATTTGGGAGCATTTGGACGCCCAACACCACGCCCACTAGGAACGTGATCCTCTAAGTAAGTTACACCACTGACTTATTCAGCAATTTTAATCCACCAAAACCACCGAGCCTACCCTATGTCTCTTATCTGCAGAGGTCAGTACCAGACGGATACAAAAACCTGGGACCCTCCCCTTTGAAAGAAAATCTAGACACAACTATAATAAGCAGGCTCTGCAATTCTACATGAATAAGTAAGACTAAATTCATGTCTTATCTCAGTTGATTTATCAAATATTAACTTACAAAATATTTACCAAACACATTTCCCCCCCACCCAGGCACATATCAGGACCAGGATCTCGTTGCACCCCAGGGGAACCCGTGTGGTTATGCGGACCCCATCCGCTTGCTCCAGTCCCGCAAGGTACACCTAGGTTTTTCATATTTCCTCAGAAGCAACAATGTAACGAATGAATACTATAAAACAATGCAACATGCTTTTCTATTGTGTTTTCAATGTACAGTATATTTCTATATCACTAATGCTATAATTGTTCACTTTTTTAGAATAATATGTGGTGATACCTTGACAAAGGCTATAAAATTTCTACAGCCGAAACGCGTCAGAAACCGTCTGTTTGACTCATATCCACTCCGGATGTCTCCACAGTTTAAACAACGGAATCACCCAATAGACCAAAGTATAAGAAAAATTAGCCGGATATACCGCCACTGTTGTCCTTATTGTCTTCACTTGCTGTATGTAAATTTGTAAAATAAATATAATCCTTTTTAAGCTATGTTTTTGCCTACACAATCCCATTTCTCTTGGCTTGAGGAACCAACACAACACAGTTCTGTGTGACAGAAGGGGGGCAGCCGGATGAAAGGGGGGCATTGGGACAGGCAGTGGGCAGCGGAACAGGAGGAGGAAGTGTCATGGGAGGAGGTCAGCAGGACAGGTGGGGGGCAGCAGGACAGGAGGGGGAAGTGTCATAGAAGGGGGACAGCAAGACACGTGGGGGGCAGCGCCACAGGTGGGGAGGCAACGTCACAGGTGGGGGTCAGCAGGACAGGGGAAGAACAGTTAGACAGTTGGGGGGAGCATCACAGGTGGGAGCAGTGTCACAGGTGGGGGGCAGCATCACAGGTGGGAGGCCAGGACACAGGTGGGGGGCAGTGGGACAGCTGGGGGACAGTGGGATAGGTAGGAGGCAGTGTCACAGATGGGGGGTAGTGTCACAGGTGGGGGGCAGAGTGACAGGTGGGAGGCAGTTTTACAGGTGGGAGCAGTGGGACAGGTGGGAGGCAGTGTCACACACAGCACCAGTCCTCCCAGCTCTCACCTGTCTAGCAGTGCCAGGAGGGGTAGCTGAGCTGTTTCCCATCTCCACCAGAATCTTCAGCAGTAGCTGCAAGAAAGAGCGGGGAGGCCCCTCCACCCTGACCTCCTCCTCAATGGGGCCCTCCACTTGCACCAACTGGCCTGACCCACCTCGCACAGCCCAACGCACACTATGGTACCTGACTGGAGTAGTGCCTGCCTGATAGAGGGCCCCAGCCAACCTGCACACACGTGGGATCCGCCCATCTCTCCATCCTCCTCTGCATCCTGGCAGCCAGTCTGTCCTGACTGCAGCTGCTGCGTGTAAAAGATGGCCCAGGTTGTGACCCATGGTCCGGGCCCCTTGGGACACCCAGGCCCCTTACTTGTGTACTGGCTGTACCCCCCCGGTGGAGTCTTCTCTGCTCTCTGCTGTATCTCACCTGAGGTCTGATGTATCCTGGTGGAGTCTCCTCCGCTCTCTGCTGTCTCTTCTCTGTGGTCTAATGTCTCCAGGTGGAGTCTCCTCCGCTCTCTGCGGTCTCTCCTCTGTGGTCTGATGTCTCCTGGTGGAGTTTCCACAGCTCTTCTGTCTCTCCTCTGTAGTCTGATGTCTCCTGATGGAGTCAACTCCAGTCTCTGCTGTCTCTCCTCTGTGGTCTGATGTCTCCTGGTGGAGTCTCCTCCACTCTCTGCTGTCTCTCCTCTGTGGTCTGATGTCTCCTGGTGGAGTCTCCTCCGCTCTCTGCTGTCTCTCCTCTGTAGTCTGATGTCTCCTGGTGGAGTCTCCTTTGCTCTCTGATTTCTCTCCTCTGTGGTCTGTTGTCTCCGAGTCCTGGTGGAGTCTCCTCCGCTCTTTGCTGTATCCTATGTGGTCTGATGTCCCCTGGTGGAGTCTCCTCTGCTCTCTGCTGTCTCTCCTCTGTGGTTTGATGTCTCCTGGTGGAGTCTCCTCTGCTCTTTGCTGTCTCTCCTTTTTAGTCTGATGTCTCCTGACGGGGTCTCCTCCAATCTCTGCTGTCTCTCCTCTGTGGTCTGGTGTCTCCTGGTGGAGTCTCCTCCACTCTCTGCTGTCTCTCCTCTGTGTTATGATGTACTATACTAGTGGAGTCTCTATTCCTCTCTCTCTGAGCTGGAGCCAAGTTATTGAAATAGCAGGAAGAGTGAGAATGACGTAACCTAGAACAATTCTCCTCCCTAATGAGATGGAATAACATTTTAACAAATTAAATTACTCCAACTTACTGATGGAAAAATGTACTGACACCCAGAACATGGAGCAAGAGAAAGAATACTGTGCAGAGTCCATACATCCAAAATAAGAACAAATACTGAGAATTACACCCGGCATACAGGAAAAGAGAAGTGGTACTGTGCAGAGTCCATATGTTGCACCCTCCTAGGTAAGTGCTAGGTAGAGAGTATATTTTTTGGCTCTGTCTGCCTATCAGAGGAGCAGCAGACAAATCTATATTGCTTTCTGCCTACCAGAGAGCAGGATTAGTGAGTAAGGACTGCTCAGTGTGCTCAGTATGTGATTCTTTGGGTCTAGAGTGTTTCACACTGGTCCAATAGGGAGGCATGTTGGACAGTGGGAGGAAACCTGACCAATGGATACATAGGCTTTGATACAGTCCTGGTGATTGATAGAGACAGGCTGTCTCGGTGCATTCTGGGATACTGTATAAAAGCCAGGAGCACATGTGCTGTGGAGTCTTTGGCTGGTGAGCAGAGTCCCAGAGGGAGGGCGGTGGCTGCCTCCTCCTCTGTAGTGATGGCACGTGGTCGCAGGCGGTCGGCCTGGGGAGCAGAGGAATGGAACTGAACCCAGAGGTCCAGGAAAGCTGACTGAGGGGAGACACTGGAGACCCTATAAGAACAGTATCGTGAGTACAGGGGATCGTGTCTAGGGGCCTGACCTGAGGGGGGCCACCCCAGTGTAGGATAGTCAGAGGACGGGTGTCAATGTGTCAAGTGAAAGGGGAAACTAGGAGAGTATACTGAAGATAATCTAGTCCATCAAGTCATCTGGATAGAGTCTTAATCCAAATTCACCTAGTGGCAGGGTGAAACAGCAGCCTGGCTGCATCGTCAGAAGTAGGAGTCCTCTGCATTGTGAATAGTTATTTTGGAGTATCCCACTATTCCCTTCTCCCATTCCTAATTTAAATAAAACATCAAAAACAACTACATACCCCTGGACTGATCATTGACTGAGCCAAGAAGTAAAGTTTTAGTCTGTGCATGCTGAAATCCAGCAGTCCTCAAGGGGGCAGTGCTACACATACATACAGAAAAGGAACAGATACTGAGAATTACACCCGGCATACAGGACAAGGGAAGTGGTACTGTGCAGAGTCCATACATACAGAATGAGAACAGATACTGAGAATTACAGAGAAAGAGAGATACAATGAGGTTGATTTACTAACACTGGAGAGTAGCTATTGGCCGAACACCCCGCAGCAGAACTCCTGAACAGGAGAAATGTTCTAACCCCATTGAAGTCTACGGGAGCCGAACAGGAAAAATCAAATGTTCCCATTTTGAAGGCTTATATGCAAGTAATTGGCCATAAAAGGGGTATGGGTGTCTGGTGACTGCCCTGGGGGGACATGTATCAATAATAAAAAAAACAATTGTTTTTTTTTTAGGAGCAGTGATTTTAATTATGTTTAAGGTGCAACAATAAAAATGAAAAATTCCTTTAAATATAGTGCCTGGGGGGCCCCCTAATGTGCCTGTAAAGTGGTGCATCTGTAGCATGTATAGAACCTGCTGCAGCAAAAATGACATTTCTAAAGAAAAAATAATGAGTCAAATCCCATTTACGGTTCATTTAAAATGACAGTTACAATTGGCAGCACCTGTCTATTGAAAAAACAAAGAAAAAAACGGAGTGGGGTCCCCCCCCCCAGTCCATGCCAGGCCCCTCGGACCTGGCATGGGTTTAAGGGGAACCCCAAACCATGATTTAAAAAAAACGGCGTGGGATCCTCCCCAAAATCCATGCCAGACTCTTATCCGGGCAGGATGTGAATAAGTATTGGGTACATCGTACCCCTACCCATTCACCAAAAAATCGTACAAAAGTAATAACCAAATGAGACAGTTTTTGACAAGTCCTTTATTATAAAATAAAAGAATAAAAATAGCGTTCCCTTGATGTAAATCCATCGTCAATCACACCGCCAGCCAGACCCGAAAAATAGAAAATAATTAAAAACTCTTTCGCCTTCTGGGAGTCCTCCTGCTGTATGCCCGCTCCACGCTTTGACATTTATAGGCAAGGGGGAGGGGGCCACCTGGTTACATCATCATCCGGTGGCACCGCCCCTTTTGACATCACATGACGCCCCTTGCCTATATAAGAAATGTCAAAGCACGAAGCGGGCATTTTTTTTATTCTTCGGTTCGGCGGGCGTCGTGATTGATGATTGATGATGGTTTTACATCGAGGGGCACTATTTTTTTATTTTTTTTAAGGAATTGTCAAAAACTGTCTCATGTGGTTATTACTTTTGTACACTTTTTTGGTGAATGGGTAGGGGCACAATGTACCCAATACCGATTCGGTTAAAGATCTGGTTCCAGATTCCGATAAGCCCACTGCCTGCAGACCCCGACAAGGCCTGGTATGGACTAGGGGGGGACTATACTTTTTTTTTTTTTACCAGCGGGGAAACCCATGATAGCTGATGACTCGCGGCCCCGCTCCTTAACAACTAGCTTACACTGTGCCCTGATTGGGCAAAGCTTTGCCCAATTAGGGAGCAGAATGCACTGTTCACTCAGTGTATTGCAGGGTGTTCATCTGAGCGAATAACCGGCGAACAACCTGCAAATTCGGGTGTTAGGCCAACACCCAAACAGGCAAATGTTCAGCCTGAACTCATGCTCGGGCTGAACCATTCGCCCATCCCTACTGGAGAGTGCAAAATCTGATGCAGCTGTGCATGGCAGCCAATCAGCTTCTAACTTCTGCTTCTTCAATTAACCACTTTAGGACGAAGGATTTTCCTGCTTTACGCCCAGGCCACTTTTTGCAATTCGGCACTGTGCGACTTTAACTGACAATTGCGCGGTCATGCAACGCCGTACCCAAACCAAATTTATGTCCTTTATTTCCCACAAACAGAGCTTTCTTTTGGTGTTATTTGATCACCTCTGCGATTTTCATTTTTTGCGATATTAATAAAAAAAAGCGACAATTTTGAAAAAATAACAATATTTTTCTACTTTGACAGTTAAAAAATATCCAATATATTAAATTTTTGTCATATATTTAGGCCAAAATGTATTTAGCTACATGTCTTTGATAAAAAAATTCTCAATGAGCGTATTTTTAACTGCTTTAAGACCGGAAGATTTTACCCCATTCCTGACCAGGCCATATTTTGCGATTCGGCACTGCATTATTTTAATGGACAATTGTGCAGTCGTGCGATGCTGAACCCAAATTAAATGTATGTCCTTTTTTTCCTCACAAACAGAGCTTTCTTTTGGTGGTATTTGATCACCTGTCCGATTTTTGCGCTATAAACAAAAAAAGAGCGACAATTTTGAAAAAATAACAATATTTTTCACATTTTTTATATGAAATTCCCCCCCAAAAAATTTAAAAATCTAATTTTTTTAACATTTTAGGCCAATTTGTTTTCTGCTACATATTTTTGGTAAAAAAAATCGCAATAAGCGTATTTTTATTGGTTTGCGCAAAAGTTATCGCAGCTACTAACTACGGGGAAATTTATGTAATTTTTATTGTTTTTTTTTTAACTAGTAATGGCGGCGATCTGCGATTTTTTTTGCGGGACTGCGACATTGCGGCGGACAGATCGGACCCTTGACTGACATTTTTGACACTTTTGGGGGTGCCAGTGACATTACTACAGTAATCAGTGCTATAAATATGCACTGTTACTGTAAAAATGACACTGGCAGGGAAGGGGTTAACTTTTATTGGTGATCAAGGGGTTAATGTATGCCTGGTGCTTACTGACGTGTGTGGGGGGAGGGGATTGTGTGACACAGACACAGATCGCAGGTTGAGCTATGCTGAATCCTGCAATCTGACCCTGTCTGTCACATAGGAGATCCACCCGCTCTGTTTACACAAGCGGGCGGATCTCCACACTCGATCCCTGACTATCAAGGAAGAAGGTGATCACCGCCTCTCCTCCCCTGGCCCGACTCCCGCTGTGACTGAAAACAGTGGGAGCGAGCCTCCGGCGGCGCGCGCGCGCCGCCCACAAGGGGAGGAGTCCAGCGACGTAGACCTACGCCGCTGGACGATAACGAACCACTTTGCCGCAGTACGCTCCATGTGAGCGGTCGGCAAGTGGTTAATGGATACGTTCAAATTCAAAAAATAAATAAAATAATAAATGCACATTTTTTGCAGGTAAAAAGTAAAAAAAAAAACGGAAAATTTCCTATCAAATACTTACTGTAATTTTCCTTTCCTGATGGATTCCATGGCAAGATACGTGTGGGTTAACCCCGCCTCCTGTTTTACCCTATAGGGCCCCTACTCCCATAAATCTTTGCTCCAAGCCAGAGGCCGCGTTCCATAACTAGCCTACACCAACAATTGGGAGGGAACTCCTTCTGCCATGGAGTCCATCAGGAAAGTAAAATTATAGTAAGCATTTGATAGGAAATTTTTTGTTTTCCTGACAGACTCCATGGCAGCATACGTGTGGGAGATAACTAGTCAAACACACCCGGGTGGGCAATTGCTGATCAAAAGAAAAAAAGGTTTAATTTGCACCGTTAACAGATAACATTTGTAAATCAAAGTTAACAGAGGATAAAGAAGCCGGCTCAAAACAGTAATGAGCCATGAAAGTGTTAATTGACAACCACGAGGCTGGTCTGGAGATTATTTTAGGAGCGATGACATGCCGCGAGATACTTTGGGTTGAGTGTGCTGTCACTGCCTCTGGAGGGACCAAGTCCTTACTATTATTAGCCCACTGGATGGTCTGGACAATCCACGCTGAGATCGATCTGAAAGAGGCACGCATTCCTTTATTCTTCCCATAGAAGAGGACAAACGGATGGTCAGACAGACAGAAAGGAGCTGTGGCTTGCAGATACAGACTCAGAGTTTTCCCCACATGAGTGTTAGAACTTTCTGATGACCTGAACATTGGTAGAACAATCTCCGGGTTTTCGTGAAAAACAGAAGTAACCTTGGGGTTTGACTTCAGCCTAGGGGTTAGCACAACTTAACCTTCTTAGCGGTATTCCCGAGCTTGGCTCGGGGTTAAATTTCAGAGCCAAAAGCGGTAACCCCGAGCCACACTCGGGGTACCGCCAGAAGCATCACTGGATCCTGTAAAAGAGGTTTCTTACCTTGTCACTGGGATCCAACGATGTGTCTCGGTGGTGTCTCCCGGCTGATCTTCCTCCCGATCGTCTCCGTGCCCCGGCTTCCGTCTCCTGCGACGTGACGTTCGCAGGGGGTGGAACCGGCGGCAAATTCAAATGTAAAAACACACCAAACACACTGATACTATTCAAAATAAAATAAAAAATCACATTAGTTTGCCCCCCAGTGCCCTCTCCTGCAGTTTTACTGTACTTTTTATGTATATATATATATATATATGTGTATATATAAATATACATATATACACGTGTATATATATATATATATATATATATACGTAATTCTTGTGAATGAGCAGCCCAAACCAACTGTGTATATATATATATATATATATATATATATATATATACATATATATATATATATATATATATATATATATATATATATATATGTATATATATATATATATATATATACACGTATATATATATATGTATATATATATATATATATATATATACGTATATATATATATATGTATATATATATATATATATATATATATACGTATATATATATATATATATATATATATATATACACATACATATATATATAGTATATATAAGAAATGTATACAGTTGGTTTGGGCTGATCATTCACAAGAATTACATTCAAAATAATGGTACCGCTTTCAGCACCTAAAATCCAAAAGAATCATACCGCCAGGAAGGTTAAACAGAAAAAAAGGTTAAAAACAGTTCTTTACAACCCAGGGCTCCTATCTCGGATACTCTTTTTGCTGAAGTGATGGCTACCAAGAAGGAAGCTTCAAGAGAAAGAAATCAACATTGTTTATGTAACACTGCCCCCTAAGGAGCTGCTAAGAATTACACTTCTTGGGTTCCCCTTGGTTACCACTAGCAACTCACAGCAGATACATGGCATTAAAAGTTCTTGGCTCAGACAATAATAATAATTTGTGTTTTATTTAGAACTGGGATGGGAGAAGGGATGAGTGGGATACTTAAACTAGTAACTATGCACAAATCTGAGGACAACTGACTGTAGAATGAGGCAAGGCCGCTGCTTCACCTTGCCACTGAAGTGACGATAAGATTACTGTTCCCGTATTGAATATTCTCTTCAGGGTTAACAACTTGGCACCCCCTTTACTCTCACTGCCTGTGTGCTGACACCTGTCTGCTGACTCTAGCCACTGGAGTAGTCCCCTTCCTGGGCAGACCCGTTGGCAAGCTCCCCTGTACTAATGGATACTGTTTTTCCAGAGTTGCTCTGCCTTCAGGTCCACAGTCAGCTTCACTGGACCTCTGGGTTCAGATACATTGCTGGTTCACTAGGCACCCTCACAGCTGCAGAAGAGGAGACAGCCATCACCCTCCTTCTGGGACTTGGCTTCCCACCCAAAGACCCCCTGTCTCATGTGCTCCTGGCTTTTATACCCTATCCCATGATGCACCACACTCTGTGACAAACTCATGGGACAGTATCTAAGCCTGTGTGTCATTGGCTGTGTTTCCTCCACTGTCCAATGTATCTCTCTATTGGATGCAGTGGGGACACTCTCTCAGCCCAAATGAATCACACATGTACACATGAGCAGGCCTAACTAATGATCAGGCTCCCCTGATAAGCAGAGGAGCTACTAGGCTTTACCTACCTAGGAGGGTGCTACATTTATAAACAATAATCAGGTGGGATATAGAGAGATACAAAGTAACATTGTTTAAAAATATTGATCAGGCGGGAGATAGAGAGATACAAAGTAACATTGTTTATAAACATTGGTCAGATGGGAGATAGAGATATACAAAGTAACATTGTTTATAAATATTGATCAGGTGGGAGATGCATCCTCCCTGTTAAAGAGGAAGTAAACCCTCCTCAGGAAGTTGTACCTATAGGTAAGCCTATGATAAGGCATACCTATAGGTACTGTAAATATCTCCTAAACATGTACCGTTTAGGAGATATTTACCTTTAATGCAGCCAGTGACGTCACTGGCGCATGCGCTCTGAAGGAACGGCTGATCGTGCCGTTCCTTCAGAGCCCCGTGCCGTGACCGTCGGCTCCCGCGCGCGTGCGCGGGAGTGACGTCACCGCGGCTCCGGCCAATCAGATGACCGGATGCCGCGATCCCGGAAGACGAGCGACATGTCATGTCGCCCGTCATACAGGTAAGAGAGCGGCACGGCGGGGGCTCGTTCTAAGGTAAGTATTTCATAATGAGCTAGTATGCGATGCATACTAGCTCATTATGTCTTTCTCTTGCAGGTTGTAAAAAAAAAAAAAAATGTTTAAACAAGTTTACAACCTCTTTAAGTGGTTGATCTGTAAAATGTATACAACTGCTAAAGACACACTTTACATTTATAGAGAAGAAACTGAAGTTTAAATTGTTGGTAAATGACAGTTGTCGGCCTCTTGTCTTTGTTTATTAGCAAGTGGCTGGGTATTCCCTTCACTCCACCACTCCCTTATGCTAGGTGAGGGTCTGATATAGACGTGAAAGAGGACCTAAAAAATTGGTATGGGTCTTCCCCCTAAAAAATGTTTACTTGACCCTTATCCTTGATAAGTGCCTAGTATGGATGTCAAGCGGGCCTCCACATATAACATGGTGCCCCCAAGTTCCATGCCAGACGCTTCAAGGGTCTGCTGGCAGGGTGGGGGGGGCATATCTGAATCTGGAAGCCCCTTTTACAATTTGAGGGTTTCTGATTCCGCCCACTAGCCTAAGGAGTACACAATACCCCTACTCACTCAGAAAACATGAGAAGTGTAATTAACAACACCACACTTTCTACCAAATATGTCATTAAACATATAAAAAAACATCCCTCCCGTAAATCCATTGTCAGTCATGTCAATCAAGTGATGCAGATCTTCATCCATTAGAATGAACGATGCCTGCCGACTCGTCAAAAGAAAAATAACAATGACCAAGGGATATGTTCAATTCCGTTGCTACACTCACCATAAATTACATATCCTGGGGCCCTGATGCTCAGGGCCGGCGCTACCACTAGGCAAGTTAAGCAGCCGCCTAGGGCGCACTGCCGCCTAGGGCACCTGGCCACTGGTTTGCCTACTTAGTCTCAGCCTCCCTCTCCTCCTCCTCCTCCCCCCCTCCTCCTCTTCCCCCTCCTCCTCTCTCCCCTCCTCCTCCTCTTCCCCCCTCCTCATCCTCTTCCCCCCTCCTCATCCTCTTCCCCCCTCCTCCACCCCTTCCCCCCTCCTCCTCCTCTTCCCCACCCACTGCTCCTCCTCCCCCTCCTCCTCCTCCTCTTCCCCCCCTTCCTCATCCTCTTCCCCCCTCCTTCTCCCCACCTCCTTCCCCTCTTCCCCCCCTCCTCCTCCTCTTCCCTCTCTCCTCCCCCTCTTGCCCCCTCATCCTCATTCCTCCTCATCCTCTCCCTCCTTCTCCTCTCCCCCCCCCTCTGCCACCCAAAGCTCCATCCCCACCACCTCTATAATATTCATGGGCAAGGTGAAGGGGGTGGAATTAGGGGCGGAAAAATAAAGTTTTGCCTAGGGTGTCAAAAATCCTTGTACCGGCCCTGCTGGTGCTGATCATAAACAAAGTAGGTGGGGTATATACCCAGTGATGTCATTGACCAACTATGGCCATGGTCATAGAGCAAATAACTCATTGTCCAAATATGGTCATACGGCCAGTGATGTGGCACTAACCGCCCCTTTGTTTACATGGCTGGGGATTGCTGGCCAGTAAATAAATGAGGTTGGGTGACATCACGGTTGCTAATGATGCAGCAGGTACTCGCTGCTTCCCAAACAACCATTGACAAAGGAAGCTGCCATATATAGTGGTCCAGTATTCAGCCTATTCAGTCCAAGCCTGTATTTGGTTTATTTATTCACAGCACAAATCATTCTGAGGAGTATGTACAAAGTTACACCAGATCAAGTCCTGCTGTGTTTCGTCAGCTGTCATCTGACGGAGCCGTAATTTGAGGTCAAACCGTCATCGGGAATGGATCACTGTGTCTTTTTTTTTCTTTGCAGGTTGTCGGGAGTCGTTCATTTTAATTGACCTGGATCTGCAAAACTGTACAATGTGATTGATGGTGTATTTACATTGCGGGGCTTTTTTTGGGGGGGGGGGGGGGGGAGGGTTAATTTGTAATAAAGGACTTGTTAAAAGGTGTGGTGTGTGTTTTACTTTTCTTTTCACTCTTTTTGTGAATGAGTAGGGCTACTGTGTACTCCTTGCCAATTCACACGGGTGGAGTAGTATCTGGAGACCTCGTTATTGGTAAAGGATGCTTTCAGAATCTTACAACTCCCCCACACTCAGCCCCCCCCCAAACACTGGGCCAGGGTTGGGGTAAGAGGTCTTTGTCCTTATCCACATGGGCTGCTTTGCCAGTGATTCCCCTTTGGCAAGAAACCATCCCTGCCATGTTAAGGACACGTTGCTAGGGGAGCATGTTGCAGGGCATCTTTCCCTAATGCCTCGTACACACGCAACGATTATCGGCCGACCGATCGTCCGACTTTTGTCCAGAGTGGTGTTTTGTTGGTTAGAATATGCCTAGACTGCACATGAATTTTCTCGGCCAACAAAAATCTGAGCATGCCCAGTCTTGCTCATCAGATTTTTGTCTGCCGAAATCTGTACTGACTGACGGAAAATCGGCCGTTGTGTTGACGGCCAACAAAAATTTTATAGCCTGCACACCAGATTTTTTTCGGCTGAAAAGTCGGATTCGGTTGTCGAAAGCATCATACTAACAAGCCGAAAATCGGCCGATCAGACGTTGGCCGAAAATTCCCGGGCAATAATCGTTGCGTGTGTACGAGGGATTAGGCTTATTTCTCTAAGTGATTCTTTCTACAAGTGATATGCACTTCAAGCTCTGCTTCATCTGAACATCTCTTCTCCGTCCCTCCATAGGTATGTGTATGCTGAAATACATCCACCCTTAACTGCAACTGGAACCTGTTTACTCTCTCTATGTATCTGTGCTTTTTAATATGTGGTCTTTTCCATCTGTTGCCCTGTGTGCATTACAATGATGTTTTTGCTGTTCTGAAGTGTCTTACCATGTTTTATGTGCCGATCTTATCTTTATAGCATTCCTTGCCTCTTACTAGTCTGACTTTAGAAGTGAATGGTCCACTCTGATTGTTAGGCATCCTTATATCCACTCATGATTAATTAACAAATTTTGCACCCACACCCTTATACCAGTATAACTTTAGTGCACCCTTAACCGCTTGCCGACCGGCGCACGACTATTTACTGCGGCGGTCAGCCCCTCACAGGCAAAGCGACGTAGTACTATGTCGCTCGCCTGTGAGGCTCTAGGGAGCGAGCGCGCGCCACCGGAGGTGCGCTCCCGCGTGGTCACGGGCCCCCACCGCGCGTGTGCTCGTGATCGTCCGTTACACCGGAAGAAAGGCAGGCGGCTGATGTAAACAAAGCCACCTGTCATTCTCCCCTGTGTAAGAATGGAGATCAGACGGTTCTACTATGTAGGACCGTTGATCTCTGTTCTTAAACTAGTAGCCACAGCCAATCACAGTTAGAAACACGCCCCTAGGACACACTTAACCCCTCCCTCTCCAATACAGTTAACTCCTTCACTGCCAGTGTCATTTTTAAAGTAACAGTGCATATGTATAGCACTGATTACTGCAGTAATGTCACTGGTAACCCCAAAAGTGTCAAAAATGTCAGTCAAGGGTCCAATCTGTCCGCCGCAAACGCAGCCATTACTCGTTAAAAAAAAAAAAAACAACAAAAATGACAAAAATCTTTCCCTTTGTTAGTAAACTCGATAACTTTTGCGCAAACCAATCACGCTTTTTGCAATTTTTTTTTACCAAACATATGTAGCATAGAACAAATTGGCCAAAAATGTTAAAAAATTTTGATTTTTACATTTTTTTTGGGGAATTTCATATAAAAAAAATGTGAAAAATATTGTTATTTTTGCAAAATTGTCGCTCTTTTTTTGTTTATAGCGCATGATCAAAAAAATCGCACAGGTGATCAAATACCACCAAAAGAAAGCTCTGTTTGTGGGAAAAAAAGGATGTCAAAATTGTTTGGGTACAGCGTCGCGACCGCACAATTGTCCGTTAAAGTCACGCAGTGCCGAATCGCAAAATAGGCCCTGGTCAGGAAGGGGGTAAAATCTTCCGGGGCTTAAGTGGTTAAGGGTCAGCATGTTTCTGGGGGAATACATTGCAGGACATCTTTCCTTAAGGCTTCTTTATCTAAGTGATTCTTTCTACAAGTGATATGCACCTCAAGCTCTGCTTCATCGATTGCACGCAGCAAGCATACACAGCAAACTACACCAACAAGCACCAAACAGGCTGCAGGTGACCCTGTCTCTCTATTCAGCTATTTTCCCACTCTGTAACATGCACTCTCTACCACTCCTGCTGGCAGTTTTGTCCTTGTCAGGGTGCAAGGAAACCAGACCACATGAAGATGCAAGTAAAATAAAGCAGTTTATTGGGGGAACCACAATATACGTACAACAAGAGTGAGGAGCAAAATCAGGAACAGCCAGGGGCAAGTCCAGAAGTGGTAGTCATCCAAGCCCTGATCGAGTCTAGAAGCGGTTAGTCATCCAATCTGGGGTCAAGTCCATTAGCGGGTAGTCTGTCGATGCCGGATCGCCTGCCGATGTGGGGTCATATGCCGAGGCGGGATCGAGAGCCAGGAAAGTCGTCAGCCAAGCCAGGTCATGCATGGAGAAAAATGGAGAACAGAAGACTGCTAGCAGTGATGCACCTTGGAGCACAAACACAAGGGAAAGGACTGCAAGCCATCAGGTGATATATATAGTCAGTTGTGCAACATCATCACTGAGCTATGCCCAGGCAGCAGGCAAGTGATGATGCAAACAGAGTTTATAAGAGACAGCAGTCTGCACATGTCCAAGATGGCTGCCACCAGGAAGGCAAGGTAAGACCTTGACAGTACCCTCCCCTCAACGGCCCCTCCTCTGCAGAACAAAAAACTGTTTCTGAGGAAAGACGAAAGAGAATGTGGAAAGCGCGGAGAAGGCAGGAGCATGAACATCAGTGGAGGGAACCCAGGAGTGCTCCTCAGGACCATAAGACTTTTAGTGCACCAGGTATTAAACCTGACCACGGAACAGACAAGAATCCAAGATGCTGCTAACCTCATACTCCTCATGATTTCCCACAGGAATGGGACGAGAGAGAGGAAGTGAAGTAATAAAAGTGATTGCAAACCAGTGGCTTAAAGCAGACTTCCGGCCTCAAAAATGACTTTGGGCCATCCGCTTGCTGACATTAACCTGAAAATGAAATGGATAGGCCTGATTTTTTTTTTTTTTGATTACTTACCTTTTTATAGAAGAAAATATACTTACCTTCCTTCCACTTCCTCGCTCTGCGGGTGCGGCCCACTCCGTCTCTTCCTGCTTGCGATGACTCCTGGGAGCTGAACGTAATCGCTCCCAGGAGTCAATTCGCCTGCACCGGCCCTGCTCGTCACTTCCCCATGTCTTCTTCGGTCCCACAATGCACTGCACCAGCCCTGGAAGTGACGGCGGGGCCGGTGCAGTGCATTGTGGGACCGAAGAAGACACGGAAGAGGACACCGAATAGGACACTCCGGCTTCAGCTGCCCACACCTGAGATGGCAGCACTGGACAAGACATTTTCAAGGTAAGCAATTCTTCTAAAAGGTAAGTGCGACTTGGGACAGTTCAGAGGCTATCCATTGTGGAATGTACTAGACCTGACTGTCCCAGGGTATTTTTTTCTAAAAAACTTTTCCGAGGCCAGAAATCCGCTTTAAAAAGTGACACGTGAAAGACATTGGAAATACACATGCCAGGACGAAGATCAAGGGCATAGGCCACCGGATTCACCTTACAGAGGATGCAAAAACAGGGTGTCAGTTTAGGAGTAGGTAGTAGGTTGAGTTTACGGGTCAACAACCACACCCTCTCCCCGACCTGGTATCAAGGAGCAGATAAATGTCTCCTGTCTGCCTGGAGCTTCTGACACTGTGCAGAGAGCCGTAAAGACTCTTGAATCTGCACCCAAGAGGACGGGGGGCACGAAGATGATCCTTCACAGCCGGGATGTCCTGTGGCAACACAATGGGTTTGAACCCATAATTGGCCATGAATGGAGACATTTGGGAAGACGAGTTGATGGCAGAGTTCCTGGAAAACTTTGCCCAGGGTAGCAGATCAACCCAATTGTCCTTATGGTCAGAGTGAAATTTAGCAGCAGAGAAATTGATCCAGAGCTTGGTTGGAATGCCCAGTGACACCATTGGACTGTGGATGGTAGGCTGAGGAGAAGGAGAGTTGAATACTCAACTGGGAGCAAAAGGCGTGCCAGAACCTGTAGACAAACTGGATCCCACAGTCTAAGACAATCTCTTTAGGCAACCCATGTAAGCAGAAAACCTCCCTGGCAAACACAGAGGCAAGCTCCTGAGCGGTAGTCAGCCGCTTAAACGAAACACAGTGGCACATTCTAGAGAAGCGGTCGACAACCACGAGGATCAGGGCCAGATTAACGTAGGGGCTATTGGAGCTGCAGCTCCAGGCCCCTACCTTTTATATAGGCCCAGGTTGGCCATATTCACTGTTACCGCTCTTCTGTCACTTGTAAACA
>NW_028119389.1:0-32975 GCF_965119305.1 Pelophylax lessonae | reverse complement strand
ATCCGACACAATCTCCTTGGGCAGACCGTGCAACCGGAAGACCTCCCTGGCAAAAATCGTGGCCAACTCCTGTGCAGAGGGTAACTTCTTGAGAGGAACACAGTGGCACATTTTGGAAAATCGATCCACTTTCATGAGAATGACCGTATGGCCTCGGGATGCAGGGAGGTCCACAATGAAATCCATCCCCAGGTGTGACCATGGGCGCTCCCCGGTGGCTATGGGTTGCAGAAGGCCCAACGGAAGGTGCCGAGGGGACTTACTCTGGGCACAAACGGAGCATGCCGCTACATATGCGGCGATGTCGGAACGTAGGGAAGGCCACCAGAACAGACGTGAAACAGCCCAGGACAGCTGATTCTTTCCAGGATGCCCCGCGGTCTTGGAGTTATGGTAGGTTCGCAACAACCGAGTGCGCAACTCCTCAGGCACAAAACATCTGCCGTTGGGTCTCCCAGAGGGAGCACCAGATTGAGCCGCCAAAATCTGCTCACCCAGGGGAGAGGTCAGGCTGGTGCGAATGGCGGCCAGGATCTGATTCGGAGGTATGACCGAAGTCGGAATCGACTCCTCCCTGGACAGGTCGGAGTACTGCCGTGATAAGGCATCCGCCCTGATGTTCTTGGAACCGGGTAGGTAGGAGACCACGTAATTAAAACGTGACAAGAACAGAGCCCATCTGGCCTGACGTGGTGTCAATCTCTTGGCCTCAGAAAGGTAGGTCAGATTCTTGTGGTCCGTCAGGATGAGGACCGGAACCACCGAACCCTCGAGCAAGTGCCTCCATTCTTTAAGGGCCTGCACGATGGCCAATAACTCCCTGTTACCAATCTGATAGTTGCACTCCGCGGAAGACAGTTCCTGGGAGTAAAACCCACAAGGAAGCAGAGGACCCTCTGGTGTTCTACGCTGAGACAGAAGGGCGCCTACTCCCGTCTCAGACGCGTCCACCTCGAGGACAAAGGGCAACCCAGGGTTGGGATACGACAGAATCAGAGCCGACACAAAGGCGGACTTTAGAGCCTCAAAAGCTCGGATGGCCTCGAGCGGCCAGACCTGGGAATTACTACCCTTCCTGGTCAGATCCGTGAGAGGCTTGGCTAGCATGGAAAAGTCCCTGATGAACTTCCGATAATAATTGGCGAAGCCCAAAAAGCGCTGCAGGGAGCGAAGACCACTGGGCTGGGGCCACTGTAAGACAGCCGAAACCTTCTCAGGATCCATGGAGAACCCCTCAGCGGAAATGATGTAACCTAAGAAGGTTACCTGGGATCGGTGAAATTCGCATTTCTCAAGCTTACCGAACAGCTTGTTCTCTCGTAACCGTTGCAACACTCGTCTGACATCCAGAATGTGGGTCTCCATGGATTCAGAATATACCAAGATGTCATCCAAATAGACCACCACACACTGCTGCAACAGGTCACGGAAAACATCGTTAATGAATTCCTGAAAGACTGCGGGCGCATCGCACAACCCAAAGGGCATAACCAAGGATTCATAATGACCGGTCCTGGTGTTAAACGCGGTCTTCCACTCATCGCCCGCCTTGATCCTTACGAGGTTATATGCCGCCCTCAGGTCGAGTTTGGTAAAGACCGTGGCCCCTTTAAGGCGATCGAACAGCTCGGAAATCAAGGGTATCGGGTAAGCGTTCTTGATCGTGATGCAATTGAGATCCCTGTAATCGATGCAAGGCCTCAACTCACCGCCCTTCTTTTTCACAAAGAAAAATCCAGCCCCTGCCGGGGACGAGGATTTGCGAATGTGTCCGCGTGAAAGCGCCTCCTTCACGTACTCCTCCATGGCCTCATTCTCCGCTACCGACAGTGGATAGACCTTGCCACGAGGAGGAACGGCACCAGGTTGTAACTCGATGGCACAATCGTATGGGCGGTGCGGAGGTAGGGCAACCGCGCGCACCTTATCGAATACATCCCGGTACTCCACGTATTCAGGAGGCAACAGAGAGTCCGAGGAAGTACACAGCAACTTGACAGGCCCATGGATGCAACTAGCCCCACACTGCGGTGACCATGAGAGGAACTCGGCCGATCTCCAATCGAAAGTCGGATTATGCTTCTGGAGCCAGGGGTACCCCAAGACCACCGAGTAGTGTGGAGACGAAATAACCTGGAAGCAGACCGACTCTATGTGAACGGCACCAATGGCTATCCCCACTGGAAGGGTCTCATGAGTCACGTGTGGCGGCAGAAGGGGTCTGCCGTCTATCGCCTCAAGAGCCAGTGGAGAACCTCGGGCCTGCAGAGGAATGGAATTGGCGGCAGCGAACACACTATCAATGAACAAACCACCAGCACCAGAGTCCACCAACGCCTGGGTCGTCACTGAGCCCCCGACCCAGGAGAGGACAACAGTGATCAGTGGTTTGTCAACACGGGAAACCGGGGACGAGGAGACTCCACCCAAGATCTGCCCCCGACAGGATCTCAGGTGCGAGCGTCTCCCGGACGGTTCGGACATGCCAACCGAAAATGCCCACCGAGACCACAGTACATGCATCGACCCTCGCTTCTTCAGAGTACCCTCTCCCCCTCGGACAGGCGAGCAAAGCCCAGCTGCATGGGTTCACCCACAGCCAAGTCATCCCCAGGAGGCGTGGGAGGAGAGGGAGGCACGGGTGGGACAGCAAAGGTAGGCGCCAATCTGTTAGGAGGCCTCCGCAGACTCTCCTTAAAGGAAGGTCTCTCCCTGAGTCTGGTGTCAATCAAAATCAAGAAAGAAATAAGAGACTCGAGCTCCACTGGTAGGTCCTTAGCTGCAACCTCATCCTTCAAGGCATCCGAGAGACCATGAGAGAAAGCAGCGACCAGAGCCTCATTATTCCAGCCCACCTCTGCTGCCAGGGTACGAAACTCAATGGCGTATTCAGCTACGGATCGTGAACCCTGTCTGATGGACATAAGGAGCTTCGCAGCAGAGGCAGCACGAGCCGGCACATCCAATACCCTCCGAAGAGAAGCAACAAAACCGGAAAACTCGGCAACCACCGGATTGTTGTTCTCCCATAAAGGGCTGGCCCAGGCCAAGGCCTTGTCCGAGAGCAGCGAAATTAAGAAGCCCACCTTTGATCTCTCAGTAGGAAAGGCATGTGGCAGCAACTCGAAATAAATGCCCACCTGGTTAAGGAAACCTCGGCACTGAGTTGGCTCTCCCCCAAAGCGCTGTGGAAGGGGGGCAGAACCGGTCATACCCCAAAACACCGCAGGCGCAACAACAGGTGTCGGGGTAGACTCTGGCGCAACAACCGGAGCGGCAGTAGGAGCGGGCCCAGGAGCGACAACCGACCCATCGGCAACGGGAGCGAAATGAGCCGTGGGTTCAAGCAGGGTTTGCAACGCCACGGCGAACCGACCCAACAGGTGATCCTGCTGATCAAGTCTGGCAACCAGCGTGGGTAGCGAGGATGGCCCTGTACCGTCAGAATTCATGGCTTGGTCCTAATATCACGCAACCATGAACCAGACGTACAACAACAGATAAGCGAAAATAAGAAGGCTTTATTGAAAATCAAGCTGTAAAGCAGAAGTCCAAACAGATGGCGAAACCGAGGCAGAGTCCTTGCGAAGCCAGAGGTCAGGAACCAGGAGGGTAGTCAGACGAAGCCGGGAACAGGAACCAGCAGGGTAGTCAGACGAAGCCAGGATCAGGAACCAGCAGGGTAGTCAGACGAAGCCAGGATCAGGAACCAGCAGGGTAGTCAGACAAAGCCAGGATCAGGGACCAGAAGCAGCAGCAGTCTTAGAAGCATGTGAACACAGGAGGACCAAGCAAGGAACTGAAGCCACAGACCTCCTATATATATGAGCTAGGCCTCCAGCTCCTCCCAGTGGGAAGGAGGAGCCGCAGGGTGGGAGGCTACAAGAAACCCAGAAACCAAGATGGCCGCCAGCACATGTCAAACGAAGGAGAACAGCAAGAAGGTAAGACCATGACATGCACCCAGACGGTGGCTGGGAAGCTGAAATAATAGTCTAAAGACCTGGAGAGATAGTCTTTCCCCAAGGAGGAAAGCTCCCAGTCTCAGGGGCTATTGCCCCTGAGGCAGCCTGTGGACTGTATTGCTGTTTTGTGAGGTCTCAACTGTGGCAGAGCTGGGATGTGGAAGTGATCTGGAACTGACTGCAGGGCTTCACCAAAGGGATCTGGTCTAGAGAAGGACTGTTTTACTCTCTGAATAGTGTCCATATGAAGCTGGAAGGTGGCAGCTATCCTGGGGCTTGTGAGTAATGACTATATATTGATTCCTGGTGACTCTGTGCCGGAGGTAGCTTAGACTGAGACGGCTTTCATAGGGTCTCAGATGCTGGCCATACTCCATCCTCAGCAGTGTCAAGGACTGTAGGCTTAGAGAAAAGTGCTCTCCTGTACTGTGCAGTGTTCCTGAGATAACACTGGATACCAATAGCTGTTCAGTGGTGTAGAGTAACCAGATTCTAAAGAAATTTGTTTCACGGTCCCCAGCTGTGAAGCCTTACACTGTCCAATACTCACTTAAGGAGAAGATTTCCTCTATGTGCTAATTGTTTTGGAGTATCCAATGCTCTACCCCTCTCCTGTTAAATTTCTTCAAGCAATAAATCTCAAAAAGACATCCACTAAACAGGGTTACTGGAAGCGGTGTGAATGGAGTGGTGCTTTCAGGGATAGGCAGTCTCTGTACTTTTAGGGAACAACCAGTCATATCCAGTGGCCCCTACAGGGGTAGCACTACAATATTAAGATATGTACTATAAGACTGAGTCCCTGTGTGGCCATAGCTTTGCACTCAGGTATAATCAGCTAAATAATAACCTACCTGCGCCATGTTCAGCCTTCAATTACAGCATCTGGCAGAGAGAAGTCTTCCAGCAACAATGTCCTTTGAAGCTTTGATTTGTCCATGTGCGGAGAGCTGCACATGAAGATGATGCTCGAAGGTTTGAAGGTCTGTCACAATTACTATCACTTTTGAGAGCATCAACTTTTCACCCACCAATCAATGAGACACCATGGCACACTTTGTATGGTGCAGTTTATTTAACCTAAAAAAGGCTGTCCCTCTTATGAAATGAATGATTGGTTTTGTTTGCCCCCCCCCCCCCCCAGGCCAAATGTTCTAAAGCTGGCCATACACTGATCGAATTTTGGCTGGTTAAGCAGGGACCAGCCAAAGTTCATTCAGTGATCATTTGACCAACTTCAATAAAAATGGCATTCTGTAAAACTTTTCTTATTCAGTGGCTTCAGCCCCTGATGATTTTATTCTGATAGCATTCTGTCAAAATACAATGTTTCAATACTATGTACAACAGACAGATGCTTAAATAATGTGCCGAGTTTTTGGTCATATTTTAGTTTTAGTGTACACTACTCTTTGTTGCTAGTGTTATGAATATCTTTCAATATTGTAAAAATTATGATTTGTTGGAGCCTTGTAAACATTTGAACATGTCTGAATGCAGAATTCCCTCAGTGGCCACCCCTACCCCCTTTTTTTTTCTCTACCTTCCTCCTTCTTCCACTGCCTCCTCTCATTTGGTCAATTCTGACGTATCTTAATGTGCCTGTTTCTTTACATATCTTTCCTTACTCTTCTTCTTTGGTCTGTTCACAAGATTTGTGTTATAGCACCTGCAGCTGGAACAAGACCATTCAGTATTACCGTAATTATTTCTTGCACCTGTAGCACTAACCCCTGCAGGAGTCACTGGTGATGGTGGTTTCTCTATTCCGCTGCGACTATTAAAAGCTACTCAGTCCCCACTGACACACCTGGTTGTAAGTTGGACGCTGCACGCACCTGAGTAACTCAGCGTTATTATGCTAGAACATATAACAGCTATAACAGTACACAAGCAACTGGAAGTAGATTAAATACTGTAGATCTATTAAAGTAATGCAGTTAAACAATTGTAGCACCCTCCTAGTTTAGAGTAGGCTGCTAGGTAAATTTAGCTTAGCTCCTGTGTAAACAGTGGAGCAGAGGTTAATTGCTTAGGGCTACTCAGTGTTTCACAGGCTGCCCTTCTGCTACTTCCCCCTGTCTTCTAGAGGCTTCTAGATGCATAATGGTAGGGAAAACAGGACAAGCAGCCTGCCTTTTTATGGGACATCAGATAATCAATGGGGAGGTGTCCCAAGAAGGTGGAGGGAGACCCCACAAGTAGTCTGAGGAATGGGTAGCAGTGTTCCTGAGTCCAGTCCTGCAGGAGGAGGCCTTACCCCTGGGGCAGGAGAGCTAGAACAGTCAGTGTAACGTAAAGCAAATGATTCCGGACAGCTGCACTTCCAATAATCTTTTTTATTGAAGCTTCATATGACAACAGAGGGAGCAGGGGACAAAGAGCTGGACTAGAACCTGACTAGTGTGTGTGTGTGGGGGGGGGGGGGGGGATTAACTAGAGACTCACTCACCTGGAGCAGCTTTTTTTATTTTTAGAGCAGCCAGTGTCTGAGCTGGGTCAGGAGGAAATTCACTGAAGAGGCCAGGAAGAAGTTGGTGATAAGGAGTTCAACTGTCCTGAGGTGGTGTGAGTCTACATCTGCCTCACTAGGAAGAGCCTGTGGATATCAGCAGAAGGCAACTAGTAATCCTGTGGCTAAGCGAGTAGATGACCCCCAATGCTGAGAAGTGACAGTGTGTAGCTTTTAACCTCCTGAGGGAGTATAAGTCACAAGCAGCATTAGAAATCCTGTGGTACAATCAATTGCAGCCAGCAGTGTGTGAAGAGCAGCCATCAGTTCAGCCAACAGAGTGTAAAGCATAGCAAGAAGTTGAAGAGTCCTCTAGTTGTTTTAGTAGCAGTTTACCAGAAGAATACTATGCTCCCTGTGCCCCATCCAAGTTCCTGTTCCAATTGAAACCCTAAAAACAACCCCTAGGCTATTTCTGAGCCAGTGAAAGAATAAGGAAAATGCTGTGTGTCTGGCTGTGTGTGCTACAAAGGGGGAAATAAGGCCAAATTCACCAGCAGTTCTTTAGGGAATGTGCTACGCAATGCATAAATCATTCAACAGGTAAATAAACAGATTTACATATGCTGTACTAGGTAAAGTGAACATTAACCCATAAGATGGTGATCAACTGAACTATAGCAATGTTCGACCTATTTATAATTGATGCAAACAGGGTCAAAGTATCAGCCTCAACTAACTTAGAAAGAGAAACGGGTCCTTGTGTGCAGACTATGCATACAGCCCCAATAGCAGGTGGGTCTATTCATTTCTGGTCACTGTGCATTAATAGGGGGCACGCTGGTCACTGTGCATTGATAGGGGGCACGTTGGTCTCTCTGCATTTAAAGGGGGCACGCTGGTCTCTCTGCATTGAAAGGGGGCACACTATACCTTAATTACTGAAGGCCCCTTTCACACTTCTGCGACCTCAAAGTCACGCAATTTTTTACAGCGTTTTTTGCCGCAAAGCAATGCCTATTACATTTTTCTGTTTGAGCACCAGCCGCCACTGCCTACAGGGACAGTGCTACATGCAGATGTAAATAACCTCAGCCAGTCCTTGTAAACATCTTCCTCCTCACTTCTCTCTCCCTCATCTTTGCCTGTGTCGGAGGTTTTAATCTGGTGACTTGTCTAGAAGAAGACGGGCAGGTAGAAGGCATCTCAGTTCTTGCAGGTACTCTGACGGCTTCACTCAGAAGCAGTAGATGATTCTGATGCCAAGACTTCAGAGGTCCTATCCTCTCACCAGGATGGATTTGTTATGCAGGAAGGTCAGGCAACTGTTTGCAGATGACATATTGATGGGAACACTACCGATCAGCTATCATAAGCTTCCCGGAGAGTCCCAGGTTTCTCACCAACACTTTTGTATCCCGGGTGAAGATCATGAACCTAAACTCTCAGATCGTAATTCGCTTGGTGCCTGGCATCAGAAGCATCTTGAGCATTCTCTTAGGCCCTCTTTAAAGCGGTAGTATCACGGTAGTATGCGATGCATACTAGCTCATTATGTCTTTGTCTTGCAGGGTTTGTTTTTTTGTTTTGTTTTTTTTCCTGGGTTTACAACCGCTTTAAGTTCTTACAGAGCCTCTGTGAGTTGCAGCTAACGCGTTGTCTATGAAGCTACCAAAGGCCAGATCCACTGGCAGGTAAGCTTCCCTCCTGAACATGAGTCTGTTTATGGAATAGCCAGTTGCATTATTTTCTGTGCTGTTGTAGGAATGTACCTATCAGGGAATCCCTTTGAGACGCCTGGTGCATAGATATGCGCATGCACAGGGGTGCACGCACAAAAGCACAGTTACTCTTGTCGCCAAACGGGCTATTTAAAGGGATCCCATTCCCATTTCCTTTGCTGACTGATCTTCAGCTGTGACCTGTGTCCTGGTAGTTCCTGCATGTTTTCCCGTTGCTGACCTGGCGTGTTCTTCACCTGACTTTGGATTCCGCTTCTGCGTTACTGTTTACCTTCGACCCGGCTCCGTTCCTGACTTTGGCTCTACACATGAATCAATACCTCGCTGCCTGTCTGTTGATGACCCTGGGTATTCCTGAGACTCCGTTCCTGCCTTTGATCCTGGCCCTCGGTTCTACTCGAGTGCTTCCCTGGCCGTCTGCTGCATCAGTTCTGGATACCACTGTATGTTCCAGCCTCTGGAATCCTGACAAGCTGCCTATCCAGAACTATGAGCATAAGCAGAGTGCCCTTTTAACATGGACCAGTGTTCCAAACATGACTGCTGTTCCTGCTTCTCTGGTTCCACGCTCTCCTTGGAGTCGCATTCCCCGCTGTGGGTTCTGCAATCAACACCCACAGGCACTCGTGTCCCTCCTGTCCCTCGGCACCCTCTGTTTCATACTCAGTGGGGCCAGGACAGGAGATATAAGAGAGGCCGACCTCGTCAATTCAGTCTCCTATCAGGTACATGACAGTACCACAGCAGAGATGGGCCTGCTCCAATGTTGCTTTCTTTATGCAGAGTCTCAACATGTCAAGGATAGTTTGATTAAACATATCTGGCTGTGGATCCCCGTACTGGTGATAGGGCATCGTTCTTAACTTCTGGATGCCTAACATGTCAATCAGTTTAACAAGTCTGCTTTCAAAGTCTCTTCCTTGAATGGATTCTATCAAGCAGTCCATAATGAAAAAACAAATTTCTCAACCAAGATCTTGGCTACTGTGGATGCTTGCTGGCCTTTTGTTGGGAATGCCTAGACATAGCAGATGAAATGGTCTGTCACCACCAGGACATTTCCCTGACAACTCAAGTCGGGTTGTCGTCATAAGAGATCAATGCACACCCACTTCATAGGCCCTTCACTTTGGAGATGGCCCACTGGGGCAGCACTGAAAGGCATGGTCTTTCTTTGTATGCAGTGTAGACAGGAGCGGCAGTGGCTCTCAACTTTGTCCCACATACAAGGTTAGTAGAAACGGTCTCTCACTTGTTTGAAAGTCCTTTAGGTCTTAAGTTGCCATGATAATTTTGGAGGGCCGTCAACACTTTTTGTCTATGCTTCTCTGGCAGGAACAGTTGCCATTTATATTCAGGATTTCCCGAGGGGCCCCTTCGGTAGACCATCCCGTCACATAGCTGTAACCAATCCCATTCTTTATGGACCAGATATGCTTCTTTTGAAACATTCACCAATAGCAAATCTAAAGAGGAGTTCCAGGCACAGAAAACATTTTTCAATGAACATACCCCCGGGACAGTCAGGGCTAGTACATTCCACAATGGCTAGCCTCTGATCTGTCCCGGTTCGCACTTACCTTTTAGAAGAAATACTCACTTATAAAATTTCTTCCACAGCGTTTCCATCTCTCTTGTGGGCAGCTGAAGCCGGCGCGGTCCTCTTCTCCGTCTTCTTCCGCGTCCTCTTCTCCCAGAATGCGCCTGCACCGGCCCCTCTCGTCACTTCCGGTGCGGCGCCGCATTCCTCCACAGCTTCTGGGCATGCCCAGAAGCTGTTTAGCAGGGGAATGCGGCGTCGCCCCGGAAGTGACGAGCGGGGCCGGTGCCGTCGCATTGATTCCTGGGAGCGATGACGTTCAGCTCCCAGGAATCATCGCAAGACAGGAAGTTACGGCGGAGCCACGGCTCAGAGGGAGGAAGTACACTGAGGTGAGTATTTTCGATCTTCAATTACAAGGTGAGTAAAAAAAAAAAAAAAAAAAAAACCTAACTATCCAATTCCTTTTCAGGTGAAGGAGAACTAGCGGACGGGCACAAAAAAAAAAGATCGATTTTGTGCCCGGAACTCCGCTTTAAGTACACACTTTCCAGGGCTTTCAGGGTCAAACTGCAGACAGGGGCTTCCAGTTTGTCCTTTATTAAGTCCCTCTTAGAGGACTTAAGAACTTCTGTTCTTTTTCTCCTCCTCTGTATACAGGGAATTGTGGTCTTTGTAGTTCTGCAGCACATCCACTTGTATTAAACAGCACCCCTTTAAGACTACATTTCCCATGATCCTTAGCGTCCCCTATGCAATGTGTCCTCTCCTGCTGATTGCTGTTGCTGGAGGGGAGGGTGAAGAAGCAAACAGGAATCTCTCAAAGAGCTGCTCTGATTACAGCACAGGGAAGCTGCAGTAGGAAAGTGAGGGGTGAGAGCTGGCTGCTTTATAGCACACAGGAGTTCAGGCTCTGCACTGCTCACAGTAGGGGGAGAAAGAAAAGGAGGCGTGCAGACACAGAAAGCTCAGCCTGCTCCCCCAGCTGGTTACACACCTGAGAGTAACAACTGTGCTCTACCTTGTTAATAATCATGCGCACCAAGTCCTCCTGTGAAAAAATTATTGGGCCTGCTTTGAGTAACCAGTTTCATTTTAGTTCTCAATAAAAACTTTCATCCTAAGGCCATGTGTGGATCCCAATGTGGTGCTGGCTCATCTTCTAGCCTTGCTGTACAGTAGATAATCCGTACCCCGATGTCAAACGGCAGGCACATGGGATAGCTGATCTCAGTTTTCCTTGGCTACTCCTCCTGCATCTCCTGTTTTGACTGCCAGGCTGCTCGATCTCAGATCTTTGGCAACAACTGATCTAAAGCCAAGGCCTTCGTCTGATGCCTCAACTGAGAAGACAAAGATTTTCTCACTCCTGCAGGCCTTGCCAACAATAGCTGACTTACAAGCCCTGCTACCAGTATTACAACTAAAAAAGGAAATGAACTGGCAGAATTGAACACTAAACTGAACGGCACTGATCAGGGGGTCAGTGCCCTGGAGCCTTCCACCCAGAAATTCTTACACAGGCTATCCCAACTAGAGGACACCCAGACCTCATCAATCCTATGCTTCTCACACCTCCAACTAAAGCTGGAAGACATGTAAAATCAAAAGTGTAGGGGCAATCCCAGGCTCTGGAGTACAGTAGCGTAGTGTGAGGGGGGGGGGGTTGTCAGCTGGGGCAGTTTCCCTGGGTACAATATTTAGAGGGGCACAGGTACACGCCTGTGCGGGCCATATGGCCCACATTTTCTCAGGCTGTAAAGCTCATTTGAGTGGACTGCCATTCCCCATGAAACGCAGGAAAGAAGTCCCTGCACTACTTTGGAAATCATAGTCTTCACGGGAAGCACAAGTACAACGATTACCATTGTGGGCGGCGTGCCATTCACTACCTGCCCTCATATCCCCTGCTTCACTGTGCAGGAGGTCAGGGCCACCATCAGGGAAGGACAGACCATACTGTCAGGATGCCAGGAAACCAGACCACACGCAGATGCAAGTAAAATAAATCAGTTCATTAGGGCAACAACGCACAGCAAGAATGAGGAGCGAAATCAGGAACAGCCGGGATCAAGTCCAGAAGCGGGTAGTCATCAAAGCCAGGATCTAGTCTAAAAGTGGGTAGTCACCCAAGCCGGGGTCGAGTCCAGTAGCGGGTAGTCTGCCGATGCCGGATTATCTGCCAATGCGGGGTCGTCTGCCGATACGGGGTCGAGAGCCAAGAAAGTCGTCAGCCAAGCTAGGTCATGCACAGAGGAAACAAACAAAAATTCTCCTGCGCTTGGGTGGTATGTAACAATGGATAAGTGTTCTTATATGGTCTTTGTATGCACCACTTAAGGTCTTGCTGCCCCCTCAGGACCAAGTGTATCCAAAATACAGTGAAAGACAACAACAAAAGAAGGGCGCACCAACCTCGTGCATTACCACTAAATAGGTTTATTAAAATCCAAAGACAACATACATTATACTCACAAACGAGTGATGATAGCGCACATTAAACACAATGGAACCGGTCGTCTCCAAAATAACCAGGGAACCCCTGTACTGGAAAAGTAGCCAGTAGCACGTTTTGGCTCTGAGGAAGAGGGTTCTCCCTCGAAATGCGTCAGCCCAGCCAGACATTTGCGGACACCAGCACGTTATCCAGTACAGGGGTTCCTTGGTTATTTTGGAGACGACCAATTTCATTGTGTTTTATGTGCGCTATCAACTCTCTTTTGTGAGTATAATGTATGTTGTCTTTTGATTTGATTTTAATAAACCTTTTTAGTGGTAATGCACGAGGTCAGTGCGCTCTTCTTTTGTTGTTGTCTTTCAGTGTATTTTGGATACACTTGGTCCTGAGGGCCAGCAAGACCTAAAGTTCTTCTTTTCTTTTGTTGTTCTCTTTCCATGCATGGAGGAACACAGAGAACAGAAGACTGCTAGCAGTGATGCATCTTGGAGCACAAACACAAGGGCAAGGACAGCAAGCTATCAGGCGATATACAGTAAATAGTCAGGTTTGCAACATTATCACAGAGCAACGCAAAGACAGCAGGCAAATGATGATGCATACAGAGTTTATAAGAGACAGCAGTCTGCACATGTCAAAGATGGCTGCCAACAGGAAGGCAAGGTAAGACCTTGACACATACACACCTAGGGGGCCAGGTCACCTAGGCGTCCCAGGGGGCCCGGCCAGCCCGAACTGCCCGCGCCACTGTTTTTTCTTTTAGTAACAAGGGGAGAACTTAGCCCCTTCCTTTGTTTGGCTGGCAGGTGGGTGGGGCATCAGTCATCAGGTGACTATTGGTGGTAGTGTGCAGTTCAGTCAAACTGAGGCTGGAAGACTAGTGAAAGACGGAGAGGAGAGTGAAATGGTAGTGTGTGTCTGAGAGGACAGGGCTGCATTGATCAGTCACACTGACACAGCCTGAGTCAGGATCGATTCAGAGCTTAGTTGGTTGGTGGCGCCATGACGGTGAAGAGGAAAGGGGTCTGGGGGAGCTTTGTGGACCAGTCTGCCCATTGAATGTAGGTGCTAGTATTGCTGCTGCATTATTTATTTTATATAACTGTGAAATTAACTAACATTCCTGCAGACTGGGATTGTAGGGATCCTAATGGGCTATATGTATAGATGTGGGCCTGTGCTGCCATTCTGCCTCTTTGCTGGATTGGGTTGTCTTTTTGCTGGATTGGGCTGTCTCTCTGCAGAATATTTGAGGATGTCTCTTTGCTGGATTAGGCTGTCTCTTTGCTGAATTAGGCTGTCCCTTTGCGTAATATTTGGGGATGTCTCTTTGCTGAAGTGGACTACCTCTTTGCCATATTGGGCAATCTCTTTACTGGATTGTGATGTCTCTTTGCTGGATCGGGATGTCTCTTTGCTGGATTACTTTAATTATATAAGTATTTTCTTAAAATACAATACATGTGCTAAGGGGGTGAGGGGTTTAATACTGTACTAGTGGAAGGGACTCAGGGAGTACTAAAAGTCCAGGGGTTAGGGGGCACACATTACTTGCATTGCCCCTGGTGCTGAAACCAATGCTATGCTATGGCCAGGGTATTCTGGAGACCACAATGGGACTGGATTTATCAACTACTGTACAAGCCTTGAAAAGACAAATTGATTGTGAAATGTGATAAACCCATCTAATGAGGTACCTTCTTCCCAAATAACTGTCAAAAAATATGGGCTAATAGCCCAAATGAAACGAGGGAGGGGAAGGATAAAGGGAAAAACAAGGGAAAGGGAGGAGGGAAAGGAAGGGGGAAGGGGGAGAGAAAAGGAAGAGAAGGGGGGGAAGAAAGGGGGGGGGGTGGGACCTGAGGGGATTTTAATGGTACTGTACAAATCACTATAAATATTGGTTAAAAAATATATATTTATTTAATAAATACAGAAAAACACATTCAAATTGCAATAGAAATTGCACACACACACATGCAGTTATATATGTATATATATATATATATATATATATATATATATATATATATATATATAGGGAGAGAGAGAGAGAAATTTCTTCACATATGGGCCAAAAACAGCAAAAACTTGTATTTAGGCCTTGCCCAACATGTTTTGCGGTCCATATACTGCTTCTTCAGGAGAATGGGTTAAAGAAGAGATAATCCTGTTGCGGACATATATACAAAGCAAGCAAATTGTTAGACACATATATTCTATATTGCAAATCTGTAAGTGGCACACATCGTGATGTGACCGCACCCACACCAGATGTGGACATGACAAGGGGGCATGGACAAAGATATTCCCCTGGGGGCGAATGCCGGAGTGATACAGAAGGAAGACCCCTGAGAAGATGTTAAAATCTCAAACTCAAAAAAGATTGTGTTGTACAAAGCAAATCCACCAAAAAGAAAAAAATATAAAATAAGAAACTAAGGGTAATAAATACATACCACAAATATAAAAAGGGGGTATACAGACAGGTTGGAGATTCAATCAGGGACCTATGCACTGTATGTAGATGATTCAATGATTAAAGCAACCATTCAAGGTTTAGGTTGTTCCTGGGTTAAGAAAAAATATACAGAAGTAAGACTATATAATTTGCATAAGAGAGAAAAGGGGGACTTAATGATGTTGGCTTAGCCTGTCATTTACACAAGGACAATTTAAAATGAAGAGGCAGCCAAACAAGGCGTTATTATGTATAAAAAATGAAAAAAGAAAAAATCCCTTACTTATTTCCCATCCACAGTGACGAATACCCAGGACAGGAAGATATTTGGGCTTAGTATCCTAAAAATCTATAAGGCTACAATCTATTCACAGTTGCCTCATGTGGAGTCAGTAATATAGACCATACAAATTCCTAGTCCGATAAGGCTTAGAGGTTCCAGCCTATAAACAATAATGGATGTAATTTAAAAATATGCAGAAGGTCTAACACTTTGCAGGAGGGTATTACTAGATACCGTACCTTAAAAGAGAGAGAGATGGTCCCTGTCTGTCTTTCAGCCGCCTAGCCGCTGAATGTGGCTCTGGCGTCTTATGTAACACTCCAACCTGACGCATCATGTCCGGGTTGCCCCGGAAACAGGAACACGTCGGGCCCAATCCCTAACGGCGCATGCGCCTTTGGACGCATGCGCAGTGCCAAAAATGAAACCGCCGTGACAGATTCACAGGTGGATCCAAAAAGCGAGGGAGGAAGAAGTGGAGCAAGGCTGCTCCATCAACCCCTATCACCCCAGGGAGCGCACATTCGTCCCCAGGAGAGCCACTACACACCACCTAGTGGTATTGATTTGCATGTCCACCACGGTGCCCCATAACAGACTGTGTAGCACCAAACAAGACATGCAATAAACCTGAATATTAAAAAATATATACTGTATTTTCTGGCGTATGAGACTACTTTTGAACCTCAAAAAAATCCCCCAAAAATGGGAGGTCGTCTTATACGCCGAGTATAATATGTCCAAGGTAACCTAAGTATAAGTATTACCGGTAGATCATGTAATAGGGGGGTCGTCTTATACGCCCAGTCGTCTTATACGCCGGAAAATACGGTACACATACATCAAAAAACAGAAATACATACAATATTCTTTTTTTTTTTTTTTCAAATTCTTTATTTATTTATTTGTGGGAAAAAAGGAACATCATAAAGATAACAAAGCTGCAATTAACAATAAGAACGCAAAAAGTGAGTGTCTTGAGAAACATAAAAACAAATCATTCATCGTATCAAAGATATTCCTCATAACACAATTAGTTGAAGTCCAAATATACATCTTAAGACAATAAATCCGGCCCCCACACACTAAGGCGGGGGGCGGACCAGTAGTCTCAGAGAAGGGCCAGGGGAAAGGGGGATAGGCAATACTAGGGGGTAAACAATCATAACCAAAAAGGGAGGTAAAGCAATACAGAAGGAGAAAAAAAACCAGAAAAAAAAAAAGAAAGAAAATAAAAAAAAGGGGGGGGGGGAAGGTTGTGATAGTTTCATCCAAGCGAGGGTTCAGCTTACCCTCACAATTTCCCCTCACCTAGTAAGGATTTGCCCTCATCGGAATAAAGAAACATGTCCCAGAGTGCCCAGGTTCTCATATATTGTTCCCGCCTATTTTGAGAGGTTAATACCAGATCTTCCAGGACATGTATCGATCTAACTTCCCTAAGCCATATAGCAACAGTGGGTGGATTTGGGCTCTTCCAACACTGAGAAATTCACAACTTCACAGAATTCAGCAAGTGACATAAGACCGATTTTTTATATTTCTTGAGAGGCATTGGTGTACAATGGAGTCAGAAGAAGGCAGGGTCCTCGGTTATGAGGAAATCAGTAAATCGTTGGGCTATAGCCCTCACTTCTGTCCAAAACTGTTTCAATCTGGGGCAGCTCCAGAATATATGGAGCAAGGTCCCCGGTTTCCCTCGGCATCTCCAACACACATCTGACGTGTTTGGAAAAAAACGGAGTAATGCAGACGGAGCATAGTACCAATGAGATAAGAGTTTTTAGTTCATTTCTTGTGTCCGTGTACAAATGGAAGATTTTAGGGCAAGGTGAACTATATTTCGACGCTGGATAGCTGAAAAAGACCTGCCCAATGCCCTTTCCCATTTCACCAGGCCCAGCACCTCAAAACCCTCCGGAGGAGACACAAATATTGAGTATAGCTTAGAGAGTCAAGGGGCAGAAGATCATCCCCAGTACAAAAGGATTCAAACCGCGTAGGCTGGCGGCTATAAGTCTCTGGGGGATGGAGCGATCTGAGAAAATGTATAAATTGGAGGGCTTGCCAAAACTTCAATTGGAGGTCCCCATCTGGCCTGGTCAGACTCTCAATAGAGGGCCAAGAATTCCCCAACACAAAGTGCGCGGCCCGCGAGTAACCCCTGTTTAGGAGATCTCGAAAACCTCCTAGTTCACATCCAGGTGGAAAAGCAGGGTTACCCAAAATCGGGAATAATGGTGAGCTGGGAGGGGAGATGGTGGGAGTATGAAGTGCTAAGGCACATTGCTTAAGTGTAGGTCCAATAGTGGGATGTAACTTGAGAGGAGGTGGAATAGTTGAATAACACCAAGTTCATTATGTCTGCACCAATCTACCAATCTCCCTAGGTGTACCGCATGATAATATTTAGCCACATCAGATACAATATTCTTTAATAGACTAACATACTAATATTTTATAAAGAATCCTTATGGAGAACATAAAAACATGTAACAATAGAATGGTAGTCCAATCATACATTCCGAATAATCTATAACGTGATTGTCCATCATGTCATAACATTCAGCAGTGCCATGAGAAAAGGGGATTGAATCACATCCAGTTCCATATCACTGCCACACCTTCACATATTAAATGATAAATATCCATCATCATCCATAAAGGCACCGAATAGAAATGTAGGCTTACATTTGTCTCAAAAAAGAAGGCTAAAGGGACATCAGGTCCCAGAAATAACCCAAAATGTTCTAGTGACAAAGATTCATAAAAAAGGTTTATATGTGATTACTTCATTAATGCCCGGTGGTATGGTAGCATTTAATCATTCAATCCAGAACGTCTCTCTTTGGAAAATCAGTTTATCCCAGTTCCAACCCCAGGGTTTTGGGGGGACCACTTCAAGTACAAAGAATGTCACTACTGACTGAGTTATTATATCTATGATGTAATCTTATGTGTCTGGTGACTGAGGTAAGGATCTTGCCACCACCCAAATAGTATAAATGGTCCCCTATACTTTGATTTAGTTGACGTATTGTTTTGCCGATGTAAAAGCGTCACATTGGCATTTCATAAGGTAGATCACGCCTTGGATGGTACAGTCTGCATAATGTTGAGACTGGAACCACCCCCCTTGGGGTAGGAGAATACCTTTACCTTCTGTCACCCATGGACAGTGTGTACAGTTGCCACATCTGTACGTGCCTTTGTAGGGTGTAATTGGATCCTGGTTAGTACTATAATGACTATTGGTTAAACAATCCCGTAGGGAGGTTGCTTGTCTGAATAACATTTCTGGCTTGGGCTTGATATATTTCGAGATGGTATATTCCTTTGTCAAAAGATGCCAGTGCTTGGTTAAGGTAGAGCTTAGTTGTTGTTCATGTGCTGAGTACTTTGTAATGAACCTGACTGTCCCTGTTTCCTACTTTACTGTGGTCTTATAAGGAAGAGTAAGGAAGTTCTAGATTGTGCCTTTGCCTTGGTAAAAGCCTTTTTGAGGATAGAACGTGGGTATCCTCGATCAAGCAGACGTGACTTCAAGACATCAGCTTGGGACCTGAAGTCCGTATCCCATACTGAGCATAAGGAATACTCTTAAATAAGGGGGCAGGGTGGGCACTTGCTGCACATAAAATGGTGTTACCAGCTCTGGGTTTCGTATACAAATTAGTATTAAGGTAGCTGTTGGATAAGATATTAATCTCTAGGTCTAGGAAAGACAACTTCTTCTTACTGATGGTATGGGTGAATTTTAAATTGAAATCATTTTTATTCAAAGTTTCAAGAAAGGCCCTAAGATCATCAAGTGTACCAGCCCAAATCATGAACAGGTCATCAATAAAGCGGTACCAGCATAAAATATGGGGCAACCACTGTTCTATTTGGTCATCAGAGAAGATTTGTCTTTCCCAGCCCCCCAAGTACAAATTGGCATATGAAGGTGCGCAGCAAGTGCCCATAGCCACCCCTGAATACTGTACAAGCCTTATGAAACACTGTATTGGGAACTCTGTGACAGACTCAGTCGAGCTTCACAGGATCCAAAGAGTACTAGGCAGCCAAAATCTCACTTCTTTGCAGCCAAGATATGTCCTTTGTAGAGTACACTTTTATACTGAACAAAACTATAAATGCAACACTTGTTTTTGCCCCCATTTTTGATGAGCTTAACTCAAAGATCTAAGAAAACCAGGATTCATCCGTGAAGAGAAAACCTCTCCAAAGTGCCAGATGCGATTGAATGTGAGCATTTGCCCACTCAAGTCGGTTACGACCATGAACTGCAGTCAGGTGGAGACCCCGATGAGGATGACAAGCATGCAGATGAGCTTCCCTGACACGGTTTCTGACAGTTTGTGCAGAATTTCTTTGGTTATGCAAACCGATTTTTGCAGCAGCTGTCCGGGTGGCTGGTTTCAGACCATCTTGGAGCTGAAGATACTGGATGTGGAGGTCCTGGGCTGGTGTGGTTACACGTGGTCTGCGGTTGTGAGGCCGGTTGGATGTACTGCCAAATTTTCTGAAACACCTTTGGAGATAGCTTCTGGTAGAGAAATGAACATTTAATTTACAGGCAACAGCTCTGGTGGACATTCCTGCAGTCAGCATTCCAATTGCACACTCCCTCAAAACTTGCGACATCTGACATTTTAGAGTGGCCTTTTATTGTGGTCAGCCTAAGGCACACCTGTGCAATAATCATGTTGTCTAATCAGCATCTTGATATGCCACACCTGTGAGGTGGATGGATTATCTTGGCAAAAGAGGAGTGCTCACTAACACAGATTTAGACAGATTTGCGATCAATATTTGAAAGAAATAGGCCTTTTGTGTACAAAAGTCTTAGAGCTTTGAGTTCAGCTCATGAAAAATGGGAGCAAAAACAAAAGCGTTTATAATTTTGTTCAGTGTATAAAGTGAAGAAGAAGATCCTATGTCAGGCTTGGCATAAAGGTTCCAGATTTGTCCTGCCACACCTTATATCGAAGAAAGCTTCTGAAACCGCTCCTAAAAAAGCTTCAGTTTTTGGGGCTCTCCCACCTTTTGCACTGTCAATCCAGAAGGCAGGCCAAACTTTCACCCTGCAATCCCATCAAAATTTCCAGCCCTCTACCATTTTTTTAGAATGTGAAGAATTCCAGCTCCTGAACTGGCTGCGCTACTTTGAGAATCTGAGGCCACCTTCCCTGCCACCCCCAAGACCCCAACGCTGATGCAAGCAAAATTTTGAGGTGAGACCATCACTACCATCACTACCTTGAGGCAGTCCACAACCTCTAATGAGCCCTAAGTTCTTACACCTACAACTATGCTAAGTCTACAAGCAACAGACACCCCTGGACTGGAGTACTGTTATTTTTCCTGTCAGTGAGAATAGGAGAGTGGTCTTTTGTTCAATGGCAGGGGTGTTTTCAGATCAATGGGGTTAAATCCCCCTAGCCACTATGAAGCATTTTATTAGGTGCAGGAGCATATCTACTGCAAGGCAAATAAGGAGTTTGCCTTGGGTGGCATTTTTCAGGGGGGGCATAGGCAGAAGGGACAGTATGAGCAGTGGCGTCGCTACGCGGGTGCGGGGGTATGAAACGCACCCGGGTGTAACCCACCAGAAAGGTGACACCAGGGGTGGCCCCCGGGACTGACTGTTCAGTGACAGGGGAGAACATCGGAAGCAGGGGGCAGCGGTGGCTGCAGCCTTTTGATCCTGGAAGTAACTCACTTAATGGAGCAGGATGGAGTCTCAAGCTGTGATCATGCCTCAGCAGCCTCGCTACACACAGCTGGTAAAAAAGAGCTGGCGGGCTGCGGGAAGGTGAAAGTCCAGGTGTAGTTTTTTGGGGGGGAATGGGAGAACCTCCTGGTGTAGAATGGGGGGATAGGGGAGCCCCCCTCTAACAGGAAGATGGAGCGTCTAAAGAGGAAGGGATGGAGTTTACAGATGAAGGAGTTGATTTTAAACAGGAATGGGTGGAACAAATTTAGATCGGGTGGCATTTTTAGTCTTGCCTAGGACAGCACAAAATTAAAATACACCACTGCCTGGGTGGCCCCCATGGAATTAATTCCATCACTACCCATGGGGACTGTGCGTTACAAAACTCTTTACACTGATGTCTGAAATATCTAGGAACTGCCTCCCCCCCCCCCTCACATCACCCTGCTCATCTGATATGTACACTAGAAGATGACCCCTGCACTGAGCCTCTGATGTATGTGCTCATTGGTGACTGTTGGCTCTGTCAGAACCTCAAAGCTCCCACTTTTTCTATACATGCTCTTTTTGTCACCTGGACTCCGAGAGGAATCGTGTGTGGTTCAGGGACTGAGTAGTTTATGGTTCTCCTTTACCACTTCTGGAACCAATGGCTCACACCGTTTGGCTACCCACAGGTTCAAGGGGGACCGGCACTGTATATATCAGTTGTTTTTATTTTCTTTGAAAGTTCCCTTTCTCTTAATTATGCTTTCCCATTCAGATGGGAAATATGCCCTCAACATGGGAGGTGCTTGCTAGGGGGGACCCCACTAGTCAAAAAAGTCATGGGATCCCAGTTATGTCATTAGGCATATATGGTCATATCCCTTTATTGATTACAGCTGTCATCCAAAAGAGCTGTTTTTTTGTGGGATAAAAGTCATGGTACAAGGAGTGTTTTATGTCGGCTGTTTTTTTTTTTTTTTTCTTTTGGAAGGTTGGTGCATGTTTGGCATCTTGACTGACATTAATCTACATTGCTGGATGACTGATAGAGGATTTACATAGTGGTCAATTTTTTTCCTTTATTAAAGGATTTAAGAAAAATGTGTGTCTTTATTAGGGATGAGCATCGAGTAGAACATTGGCTGTTCGCTCGTTCATCGAATGACGAACAAATGTGCTTCTTCACGGGAAATTTGAGCGCCCGCATCCATAAAGGCTACTCGCACGCACATCAGCCATGCTATTGGTATATGTGTAATTACACCCCAAAATATATTCTGCTGCTTCTCCTGAGTACAGGGATACCACATATGTGAGACTAGCAAGTGGTTGAGGCAGGGATAGAAACGTGTTTGAGGCAGGGAGAGGAGAGTGATTTGCAGTTTATCAGACAGTGCAGTGTAGTCTAATTAGAGACATGACTAGCAATGAGTTAGGTAGGGAAAGAATCGTGATTGAGGCAGGGAGAGGAAAGTAATTTGCAGTTTATCAGACAGTGCAAGGTACTCTAAATAGAGACAATGCTAGCAGTGAGTTAGGTAGGGAGAGGATCGTGATTGAGGCAGGGAGAGGAAAGTAATTTGCAGTTGATCAATTTATCATATATTAGGCCATTGAGTATCTGTCGTTCAGTTGAGTATAGAGCATACATTGATCTCTGTATATATATATATATATATATATATATATACTGTATATAGGACAATTGATTACATATATTAGGCCACTGAGTTTCTATCGGTCAGTTCAGTATAGAGCATACATTGATCTCTCAATATATATAGGACAATTGATTTCATATATTAGGCCATTGAGTATCTATCGGTCATGGTCAGTTCAGTATAGAGCATACATTGATCTCTCTATATATATATAGGACAAATAATTACATATATTAGGCCATTTAGTATCTATCGGTCAGTTCAGTATAGAGCATATATTGATCTCTCTCTATATATATAGGACAATTGATTACATATATTAGGCCATTGAGTATCTGTCGGTCACAGTCAGTTCAGTATAGAGCATACATTGATCTCTCTATCGATATAGGACAATAAATTACATATATTAGGCCATTGAATATCTATTGGTCAGTTCAGTATAGAGCATATATTGATCTCTCTATATATATAGGACAATTGATTACATATACTGTATTAGGCCATTGAGTATCTATCGGTCAGTTCAATATAGAGCATACATTGATCTCTCTCTATATATATATATATATAGGACAATTGATTACATATATTAGGCCATTGAGTATCTATCGGTCAGTTCAGTATAGAGCATACATTGATCTCTCTCTATATATAGGACATATGATTACATATATTTGGCCATTGAGTATCTATCGGTTAGTTCAGTATATTGATCTCTCTCTCTATATATAGGACAATTGATTACATATACAGTATTAGGCCATTGAGTATCTGTCGGTCACAGTCAGTTCAGTATAGAGCATACATTGATCTCTCTATTGATATAGGACAATAAATTACATATATTAGGCCATTGAATATCTATTGGTCAGTTTAGTATAGAGCATACATTGATCTCTCTATATATATAGGACAATTGATTACATATATTAGGCCATTGAATATCTATCGGTCAGTTCAGTATAGAGCATACATTGATCTCTCTCTCTCTATATATATAGGACAATTGATTACATATATTAGGCCATTGAGTATCTATCGGTCAGTTCAGTATAGAGCATACATTGATCTCTCTCTATATATAGGACATATCATTACATATATTTGGCCATTGAGTATCTATCGGTTAGTTCAGTATATTGATCTCTCTCTATATCTATAGGACAAATGATTACATATATTAGGCAATTGAGTATCTATCAGTCAGTTCAATAAAGAGCATACATCGATATCTCTCTCTCTCTCTCTCTCTCTCTCTCTCTCTCTCTCTCTCTCTCTCTCTATATATATATATATATATATATATATATATATATATATATATATACAAACCCAAATCCAAAAAAGTTGGGACACGTTACAAATTGTGAGTAAAAAAGGAATGGACTAATTTACAAATCTCATAAACTTATATTTTATTCACAATATAATATAGATAACATATCAAATGTTGAAAGTGAGACATTTTGAAATGTCATGCCAAATATTGGCTCATTTTGGATTTCATGAGAGCTACACATTTCAAAAAATTTGTGACAGGTAGCAATTAGAGGCCAGAAAAGTTAAATGTACATATAAAGAACAGCTGGAGGACCAATTTGCAACTTATTCGGTCAATTGGAAACATGATTGGGTATAAAAAGAGCCTCTCAGAGTGGCAGTGTCTCTCAGTCAAGATGGGCAGAGGATCACCAATTCCCCCAATGCTGTGGCAAAAAATAGTGGAGCAATTTCAGAAAGGAGTTTCTCAGAGAAAAATTGCAAAGAGTTTGAAGTTATCATCATCTACAGTGCATAATATCATCCAAAGATTCAGAGAATCTGGAACAATCTCTGTGCGTAAGGGTCAAGGCCGAAAAAACCATATTGGATGCTCGTGATCTTCGGGCCCTTAGACGGCACTGCATCACATACAGGAATGCTACTGTAATGAAAATCACAACATGGGCTCAGGAATACTTCCAGAAAACATTGTCGGTGAACACAATCCACCGTGCCATTCCCTGTTGCCAGCTAAAACTCCTTAGGCCAAAAAAGAAGCCAAATCTAAACATGATCCAGAAGCACAGGTGTTTTCTCTGGGCCAAGGCTCATTTAAAATGGACTGTGGCAAAGTGGAAAACTGTTCTGTGGTCAGACGAATCAAAATTTAAAGTTCTTTTTGGAAAACTGGGACGCCATGTCATCCGGACTAAAGAGGACAAGGACAACCCAAGTTGTTCTCAGAGCTCAGTTCAGAAGCCTGCATCTCTGATGGTATGGGGTTGCATGAGTGCATGTGGCATGGGCAGCTTACACATCTGGAAAGGCACCATCAATGCTGAAAGGTATATCTAAGTTCTAGAACAAAATACAGTATGCTCCCATCCAGACGTCGTCTCTTTCAGGGAAGACCTTGCATTTTCCAACATGACAATGCCAGACCACATACTGCATCAAATTCAACATCATGGCTGCGTAGAAGAAGGATCCGGGTACTGAAAATGCCAGCCTGCAGTCCAGATCTTTCAGCAATAGAAAAAACTGGCGCATCATAAAGAGGAAGATGCAACAAAGAAGACCTAAGACAGTTGAGCAACTAAAAACCTGTATTAGACAAGAATGGGACAACATTCCTATTCCTAAACTTGGGCAACTTGTCTCCTCAGTCCCCAGACGTTTGCAGACTGTGATAAAATGAAGAGGGGATGCCACACAGTGCTAAACATGGCATTGTCCCAACTTTTGTGAGATGTGTTGATGCCATAAAATTTAAAATCAATGTATTTTTTCCTTAAAATTATACATTTTCTCAGTTTAAACATTTGATTAGTTATTTATGTTGTATTCTGAATAAAATATGGAAATTTGAAACTTCCACATCACTGCATTCTGTTTTTATTCACAATTTGTACAGTGTCCCAACTTTTTTGGAATCGTGTTTGTATATATATATATATATATATATATATATATATATATATATATATATATATATATACACATATATATATAGGACAATTGATTATATATTAGGCCATTGAGTATCGGTCAGTTCAGTATAGAGCATACATTGATCTCTCTATAGGACAATTGATTATATATTAGGCCATTGAGTATCTATCGGTCAATTCAGTATAAAGCATACATTGATATCTAATATATATAGGCCACTTGAGTATATATTAGGCCATTCAGTATCTATCGGTCGTTTCAGTATAGACCATATATTGATATCTACATGTATATAGGCCACTTGAGTATTTATCAGGCCATTCAGTATCTATTGGTCAGTTCAGTACATATCACCAGTGCATTATATATCGATTATATATTGATCAATCATTAATAACCCCCCCCCCCCAAAATCAACATTATGTCTGAAAGGCTGACAAGGAGAGGCAGACGCCCACAGGCCAGGAAAAGAGGGCAAGCAGCCTCTGTGTCCACAGTGAAAAGTGGTAGTCACAGACATGGTGTATCCTCTGCAGGCGGGACACGCCCGTTCCTTTTTTCCTGTGCTGGCTGCGTTAATTAGCCACAACATGTAGAAGAGATGGTGGAGTGGATAAATAAGCCGTCCTCATCCACCTTGTCCTCTGACACCCATGCTCATACTAGTTTGCCTTCCACCGCAGCTGCCAAAGTGGCCCGTTCCACAGGCTCCTTCTCCACAGCTACTCCTTCTGTCGCCCCACCATCATGCATGGAGGAGTCACCGGAATTATTTGATCATAGTGTCAGTGACATGCTGCTGGAGGATGTGCAGCAATTTGAAAGCTGTGATGTTGGTTCCCTGGTTGATGAAGGGAATATATAAAAATAAAAACAAGCATACTTCACCTTGCTCCTCATCTGGGATCTCTAACCCTACTATACCTCATGTATTCTCAAATACCTGCATTGAGAGGGATGATAGTATAGCAATGAGTGCCACAGAGGCTTGCACCCAATCTTCTAGGAGTACACTACCGCTTGATTTGAGCAGCAGGCAAATTTCACTAGCCCAGTTGCTGAACCGTAGAAACCGTAGAAAGAAATACTGTCCCAGCCATCCACATGCTCAGTGTCTTAATGCTAGCATTACAATTGCTGCCTTTTCATCTGGTAGACTCTGCTCCCTTTCGCAAATTTATGGAATGTGCTGCACCACAGTGGCAGGTACCAAAAATGCATTTCTTTTCACGCAAGGCCATTTCGGCTCTCTACTGTATTTTGAAGGTAGTGTTTTGGCCTTGTTGGACAGAGCAGTGATCAGGAAGGTTCACATTACTGCTGACTCATGGTCCAGCACGCATGGACAGGGACGTTACATTTCCTTCACGGCGCACTGGGAAACTCTGCTGGCAGCTGGGAAGGATGCAGGACAGGGTTCAGTGTTGCAGCTTGTTTTACCAATGCCTCCAAAAAGCTGGTACTGGTTCTGCCGAATCTGGCTACACCCCCACCTCCTCCTCCTCCTCTTCTTCTTCCTCCATGTCCTCTTCTGCTCAATTGTCCCCTGACGCAGCAGTGCTCCCTAAGCATTCAAGGGGCTGCGCAAGCAGTCAGGCTAAAAGATGCCATGTCATGCTTCAGTTGGTCTATCTAGGGGATAGGAGTCACACCGGGGCAGAGATTCTGTCAGCTCTACAGGGGCAGGCTCAGAGATGGTTGACGCCACGACAGCTTGAGCCAGGAATGGTTGTATGTGACAATGGCACCAACCTTCTCTCCGCCCTTCGACAGGGACACTTGACACATGTTCCATGCTTGGCACATGTCCTGAATCTGGTGGTGCAGCGTTTCATGACCAGATACCTGGGCTTCCAAGATCTCCTGAGGTAGGCCAAAAAAGTCTGTGGCCATTTCCCGTGTTCATACAATGTCAGTGCTCGCTTATCTGACATTCAACAAGAATTCAACCTGCCCACCAACCGCCTCATTTGTGACATGCCCATCAGGTGGAACTCAACATTGGCAATGCTGCAGCAGCTGCACATGCAGCAGAGGGACATCAATAAGTACCTGTGTGAGTATGGCACAAGGACAGGGTCAGGGGAGCTTGACTTTTTTTTGCCACACCAGTGGCTTTTGATAAAGGTCACCATTTGAGAAGGCCATAAGGATGTTGAGCTGGGACGATGCATGCAGCAGTGACACTATCACTCTAGTCTACCTGCTGGAGCACACGCTTCATGGAGTCATGGACAGGGCAATTGAGGCAGAACAGCGAGAGGAAGAGGAGGACTTCCTTTCCTCAGAATGCCCCCTTTATGCAGATATCATGCCTGCAGGGACACAAAACACACAGCAGGAAGAGGAGGAGGAGGATTGTGGCAGCATGGATGTAGGGAATAGCATACAGCAGTCTTCAAGGGATGGTTTTGATTCCCCAGAAACCCCAGGAGTTGTACGTGGTTGGGGAGAGGTTGCTCCTGACAATGTCATCCTTAGTGACAGAGGACTCAGAAGCTAATGCCTCCTAAAACTTTAGGCTCCCTGATTCTGGAAAGCCTGTGAAAGGACCCGAGGATTCGTGCTATCAAGGAGAGGGATAATTATTGGTTTACCCTTGATCCACGTTACAAGGGTAAAGTTGCAGAGCTGATCCTGCCTTAGCAGAGGGAGCAGAGGATGAAACATCTTGAGGAGGCCTTGAAAAAAATTTGTGTAACACCTTTGCAGACACTGGGAGGTTACATTCTCTGGACGCGTTTCTGAGGCATCGTTCAGCCAAAGGAGGAGTGGTGGATAATGCCTTTAAACAGTTCTTTAGTCCTCAGCAGCACCCAGGGCTGTTAGGTTTAAGCAACTATCGGCAGTGTCTCAATCATATGGTGCATCATTATCTAGGGGCAAGAGCAGACTTGGAGACCTTTCCAAGTGAGCATCCACTGGGTTACTGGGTCTTGAAGATGGACCACTGGCCAGAACTTGCTCAATATGCAATGGAGCTACTGGCTTGTCCTGCTTCCAGCATGCTTTCTGAACGGACGTTCAGTGCTGCTGGAGGTTTTGTGATGGACAAAAGGGTGCATCTGTCCACAGACTCTGTTGACCAGCTGACTTTTATCAAAATTAATCAGTCCCAGATCAAAAGCAACTATCAAGCCTCTGATGCTGATATAACTGATTGCATTTGCTAGGGGTCTCCCATCCCTTGAAGACTGCATGTGCTGCCTATCCTATTCCTCAACCTTGATTCTGCTAGCTTCCAACAATGTTTTTGGTTTAGGTCCCCACCAACCCTCAAGGCCTAATTTTTCTGCACTTGTATGACAGGTGCATACAATTAAATTTTTGTATGTAATTTTTAACAGCAGGCCCTGTCCCTGTGCCCAGCAAGAGTAACTGTGAGGGGTTATGGTGTTCAGGCACCACCATCACCAAGGGCCCAATTTTTGGCACCTGTATGACAAGTACATGCAATTTCAAATTTGTATGGAATTTTTACCAGCATGTCCCGCTTCTTGCACCTAGCAAGAGTAACTGTGAGGGGTTACGGTGTTCAGGCACCACCAACAACCAAAGCCCAATTTTTCTGCACCTGTATGACAAGTGCATGCGATTTCAAATTTGTAGGGAATTTTTAGCGACAGGGCCTGTTCCTGCACCCAGCAAGAGTAACTACGAGGGGTTGCGGTGTTCAGGCACCACCAACAACCAAGGCCCAATTTTTCTGCACCTGTATGACAAGTACATGGAATTTCAAAATTTGTAGGGAATTTTTAGCAGCAGGGCCCGTTCCTGCGCCCAGCAAGAGTAACTGCGAGGGGTTGCGGGGTTCAGGCACCACCAACAACCAAGGCCCAATTTTTCTGCACTGGTATGAAAGGTACATGCAATTTCAAAATTTGTATAGAATTTTTAGCAGCAGGGCCCATTCCTGTGCCCAGCAAGAGTAACTGCAAGGGGTTGCGGTGTTCAGGCACCACCAACAACCAAGGCCCAATTTTTCTGCACCTGTATGACAAGAACATGGAATTTCAAAATTTGTATGGAATTTTTAGCAGCAGGGCCCGTTCCTGCGCCCAGCAAGAGTAACTGCAAAGGGTTTGCTGTGTTCAGGCACCAACAACAACCAAGGCCCGATTTTTCTGCACCTGTATGACAAGTAAATGCGATTTGAAATTTGAAGGTAAATTTGTATATGACATTTTTTCCTTTAGAAATGTCAGTATTGCTGCAGCAGGCTACATACATCGTACAGATGCGCTACTTTACAGGCACATCAAGGGGACCCTGATGTGCCTATAATTTTTCATTTTTATAGTTTCACTTTAAGCCTCATTAAAATCAGTAAATCACTGCTCCTTTAAAAACAATTGTTTTTAAAAAACATATGCTACATGTTCCCTAGGTCAGTACCCAGACCCCATACACTTTTTTTGGGCAATAACTTGCATTAAGCCTTCAAAATGAGGCCACTTGATTTTTGACTTTCGAGTCCCGTAGACTTCAATGGAGTTCATTTGTTCAAACAAACTTTTTCCCTGTTCTCGGTGTTCTGGTGCGAACCGAACAGGGGAGTGTCCGGCTCATCACTAGTCTTTATTTACACTTGTAGCACTGCCCCCTTGAGGACTGCTGGATATTACACTTCCGGGTCCCCCTGGGTTACCGTTAGCAACACTGACATTCATAATTTAACACTTTAATTCTTGGCTCAGTCAATGATCAGTCCTGGGGTATGTAGTTGTTTTTGGTGTTTTATTTTAAATAGGGATGGGAGAAGAGAATAGTGGGATATTCCAAATTACCTATGCACAAAGGTGGAAGGAGATCTATCTGTAGATAAAGCCAGGCTGTTGATCCACCTTGCCACTTAGGTGGATTTAGGGTTAAGTCTCTTTCCAGATGACTTGATAAACTAATGATATCTTCAGGACACTCTCCTAGTATCCTTTTTCTTGACAACTGACACCCGTCCACTGACTATCCTACTCAGGGGTGGCCCCCCCTCAGGTCAGGCCCCTTGACAAGATCCCCTGTACTCACGATATTGTTTTTCTAGGGTCTCCAGTGTCTTCCCCCCAGTCAGCTTTCTAGGACCTCTGGGTTCAGCTCCATTCTTCTGGCCCTCGGGATGACCTCCTGATCAGGGATGATCGAACTTTTGAAAAGTTCGGTTCGGCCAGAACATCCGAACTTCCCGAAAGTTCGGCCCGGATTTCAGAACCCCATTGAAATCAATGGGACCCGAACTTCGGTAATAAAAAAACACCATTTTTAAGCCCTAAAACCTAATAAATGCCCCTAAAAAGTCCCTAGGGTTCTGGGTCATGCCCCATTAACTATTAATCACACAAAAAAAAGTTCTTAAAAATTGTCATTTTTGATAAAAAAGGAAATTATTGAAAAAAAAAAAAAAAAAAGAGCGATTTTTTGATTTTGGGTCTAAAAAGTGTACATGTGAAGTTTCAGCTCTGTAGCATGTCCAGAACCATGAGAAAAAAAAAAAGATAATTTTTCAGTAGAACAGGGATGTGGGACCCTCCTTTTACACCTATATGATCTTTTTTTTCTGGTTCTGGACATGCTACAGAGCTGAAACTTCACAGTTACACCTTTTAGACCCCCCAGACACAAAATCACACAAAAAAAAGTTCTTAAAAATTGTCATTTTTGATAAAAAAGCCAATTATTGAAAAATTAAAAAAAAAAAAAAAAGAGATTTTTTGATTTTTACTTTGGATTTCGTATCTGGGGGGTCTAAAAAGTGTACATGTGAAGTTTCAGCTCTGTAGCATGTCCAGAACCATAAAAAAAAGATTGTTTGTATTAGAACACTTTCAGCACAGGAGTTTTCACACCTTGCCGGTTTAATAGCAGACATTTTTATGGGTTCTTTGCAGTCAGGAAAAACATCTGAACTTGTGTATAGTGGTACTGTGCACAAGTTCTGATGTTTTGCCTGCCTCCAAAACCCCCCAAAAAATGCCAGCAAAAACACACCTGGGCATTTTTTTTTGACGCTAGCGTTTTTTTGGCATTTTTTTGGGTTCTTTTGAGGCAGGCAAAACATCTGAACTTGTGTGTAGTGGTATATATACACACATAATTATATGTATATAGACACCTAGCCATATATAGGTGTGATAGTAGCAGAAATATATTACTGTAAATGATTTCATTAGCGCAAGCATATATTTCTGCTACTATCACACCTATATATGTCTAGGTGTGTATATAAATATATGTATGTGTGTATATATACACCACTATACACAAGTTCAGATGTTTTGCCTGCCTCCAAAACCCCCCAAAAAATGCCAGCAAAAACACACCTGGGCATTTTTTTTTTGACGCTATCGTTTTTTTGGCATTTTTATGGGTTCTTTTGAGGCAGGCAAAACATCTGAACTTGTGTATAGTGGTATATATACACACATAATTATATGTATATAGACACCTAGCCATATATAGGTGTGATAGTAGCAGAAATATATTACTGTAAATGATTTCATTAGCGCAAGCATATATTTCTGCTACTATCACACCTATATATGTCTAGGGGTATATATACAGACATATATGTGTTAACATACCCCCTATACACATGTTCAGATGTCATGTCTGACATCAAACATGTCCTCAAAAAAGCACTGGCAGTGGCAACCCCTGCAGCATGAAAAATGCTTGCTGGTGAGAAGCCATATTCCTGTCCCGAAGCAACTCAGAGAAATGATCATTTCTCTATAGCGGTCACCCTGCTATGGAAGGGTTTTGTCACCCTTCCATAGCAGTCACTGTCAGTTAACCCTACACTACACTACGGTCCCCTTACACTTAACACTTTCCCTACAGAAACTAAATTTTTGAAGCTAACTTAAGTGTAAAGGAGCACTCTAACTACACTAGATATCCCTTTCCTCACACTAATAAATGCTAAATGACACTTTTAAAGTAAAATTAACAGAACTGCTTCCACTCTCTTCCATGTCCAGTATAACAATGCTAGGAATATGGCGGGGGCTATCTTATATACTAAGGGGCGTATTCACTAATGATTGGTCTAGGGACCCCCTAGTCACTCCAATCACATTCCTAGCATTCTCCTGCCCCCTCAATTGGCTTTTGCTAATGGTTCTGGTCCAATCACGGGCTTTTAAAGCCCATTTCCTGAAGCATTGCATTTTGGTCGGTTCTGGTTGCCGAATTCCGAACTTTTTGGGCAAAAAGTTCTAAATTCGGCCGAACCTCGAACACCCAATGTTCGGGCCGAACCGATGGTGGACCCGAACCGTTCGATCATCCCTACTCCTGATGCCACGTGCTACTGCTACAGAGGAGGAGGCAGCCACCACCCTCCCTCTGGGACTCTGTTCACCAACCAAAGACCCCTCAGGAAATTTGCTCCTGGCTTTCATACAATATCCCAGAATCCACCAAGACAGCCACCCTCCCTCCGGTACTCTGCTCACCAACCAAAGACCCCCCAGCACATGTGCTCCTGGCTTTTATACAGTATCCCAGAATGCACCGAGACAGCCTGTCTCTACCAATCACCAGGACTGTATCTAATGTATCCATTAGCAAAGAAAAAAGAGGGGGTTTGGGACTTTATATGAGGCAACACAAAGACATGTGCCTCCATCCCTATTATCGCACGATAAAAAACATTTTATAGTTTGGGACTTTGTATGAGATGTGTGGCCCTATGTGACTGATAATTGTGCAACCATACTAAACAAAACATATCATGATGAATCATGTTTTATTGTACTCGTATCCAAGGTGAT
>NW_028119390.1:0-33000 GCF_965119305.1 Pelophylax lessonae | reverse complement strand
ACTATTGTTTGTACCCCTAAAAGGATGGATGAGGAGTAGGAGGAGTATGGAACAGGCAGCACCCTCAAATCTTCAGAAGAATGAGATGAACCTCAAAAACTTGGAAAAGTTGATCTCAAACGTACCGACACAGACTATCCTGCAATTTAATTGTTCCCCAAAGGTTTTTATTGAATAGCGGAATAAGAAATATGATCAACAAAAGTGTATGTATCTCACACGTACACCACCACACTAGGCCCCAATTACTATTGTTTGTACCCCTAAAAGGATGGATGAGGAGTAGGAGGAGTATGGAACAGGCAGCACCCTCAAATCTTCAGAAGTATGAGATGAACCTCAAAAACTTGGAAAGGTGGATCTCACACGTACCGACACAGACTATCCCGCAATTTAATTGATCCCTAAAGGTTTTTATTGAATAGCGGAATAGGAAATATGATCAAAAAAAGTGTATGTATCTCACACGTACACCACCACACTAGGCCCCAATTACTATTGTTTGTACCCCTAAAAGGATGGATGAGGAGTAGGAGGAGTATGGAACAGGCAGCACCCTCAAATCTTCAGAAGAATGAGATGAACCTCAAAAACTTGGAAAAGTTGATCTCACACATACCGACACAGACTATCCCGCAATTGAATTGATCCCCAAAGGTTTTTATTGAATAGCGGAATAGGAAATATGATCAAAAAAAGTGTATGTATCTCACACGTACACCACCACACTAGGCCCCAATTACTATTGTTTGTACCCCTAAAAGGATGGATGAGGAGTAGGAGGCGTATGGAACAGGCAGCACCCTCAAATCTTCAGAAGTATGAGATGAACCCCAAAAACTTGGAAGGGTGGATCTCACACGTACCGACACAGACTATCCCGCAATTTAATTGATCCCCAAAGGTTTTTATTGAATAGCGGACTAGGAAATATGATCAAAAAAAGTGTATGTATCTCACACGTACACCACCACACTAGGCCCCAATTACTATTGTTTGTACCCCTAAAAGGATGGATGAGGAGTAGGAGGAGTATGGAACAGGCAGCACCCTCAAATCTTCAGAAGTATGAGATGAACCTCAAAAACTTACAAAGGTGGATCTCACACATACCAACACAGACTATCCCGCAATTTAATTGATCCCCAAAGGTTTTTATTGAATAGCGGAATAGGAAATATGATCAAAAAAAGTGTATGTATCTCACACGTACACCACCACACTAGGCCCCAATTACTATTGTTTGTACCCCTAAAAGGATGGATGAGGAGTAGGAGGAGTATGGAACAGGCAGCACCCTCAAATTTTCAGAAGAATGAGATGAACCTCAAAAACTTGGAAAGGTTGATCTCACACCTACCGACACAGACTATCACGCAATTTAATTGTTTATACCCAAAGGTTTTAATTAAATAGCGGAATAGAAAATATGATAAAAAAAGTGTATGTATCTCACACGTACACAACCACACTAGGCCCCAATTACTATTGTTTGTACCCCTAAAAGGATGGATGAGGAGTAGGAGGAGTATGGAACAGGCAGCACCCTCAAATCTTCAGAAGTATGAGATGAACCCCAAAAACTTGGAAAGGTGGATCTCACACATACCGACACAGACTATCCCGCAATTTAATTGATCCCCATAGGTTTTTATTGAATAGCGGAATAGGAAATATGATCAAAAAAAGTGTATGTATCTCACACGTACACCACCACACTAGGCCCCAATTACTATTGTTTGTACCCCTAAAAGGATGGATGAGGAGTAGGAGGAGTATGGAACAGGCAGCACCCTCAAATCTTCAGAAGTATGAGATGAACCTCAAAAACTTGGAAAGGTGGATCTCAAACGTACCGACACAGACTATCCCGCAATTTAATTGATCCCCAAAGGTTTTTATTGAATAGCGGAATAGAAATATTGAATCATACTTCTAGCTCCCCTTTGCAATTCTTTATGCCCATCTACCCACTGTTGTTTATGCTTTGCTTCACTTGTTCTTGATCCCCTCAAGACTTAAGGGCATTCTTTTGGGTAGACTTATTCCCAACATTTCTCAACTTTCAATGCAAACTAATAAGAACTAGTGTACTTTCTTGAACCGTTTTTACCATTTATTGTTTTTGTTTTTTGGGTTCATACAGTATTCTTGATTAGTGTTGAGTGAACACGGACTGTATTATTCGTGTTCGTACCGAATAATTGGATTTTTGTTACCCGAACACGGACACGGACACTTTACTGTATGTTCGGGTAAAAAATCCATGTTCGGTCGTTTTATTTCCTGGTTTTGCATGTTTTGGCGCTCTTTTCATGGCGGGCTTTCAACAGCCAATCAACAATCGTTTAACTGGTGTGCCTTAAGCTATCCCAGCCATGCCTGCAAATGTATGAGTAGCTGTGATTGGCTGTCTGAAGCATGTGACCAAGTCTTTATAAGTTCGAGGCAGCCGCAGCGGCGTCATTCTGCTGCTTAGCTCAGGGACAGAGCACACATAAGTGCTGGCTGCTGATTAGGGAAAGACAGGCAGGGAAAACGAATTGGTGTCTGGATAGAATTTAGGGTCAGGTCGGAGTGTTTAGGCAGGGCGAGTTGTAGGCATTTTAGGGATAGAGTCTGCTGAATTATAGGGTCAGTGTGTTCTACAAACTACAATCGATATTGCTGTGTGGTGTGGGATAGGAGATAGGCAGGTGTCAGTGATCCACATCCATTTTTCTGTGTGTGGGCTGCAGTGAACACAATCTTTTTGGGGTGCAGTGAACACAATCCTTTTGGGGTGCAGTGAACAACATCTTTGTGGGGTACAGTGAACACAATCCTTGTGGGGTGCAGTGAAGACAATCCTTGTGGGGTGCAGTGAAGACAATCCTTGTGGGGTACAGTGAAGACAATCCTTTTGGGGTGCAGTGAACACAATCTTTGTGGGGTGCAGTGAACAAAATCTTTGTGGGGTACAGTGAACACAATCTTTGTGGGGTACAGTGAACAAAATCTTTGTGGGGTACAGTGAACACAATCTTTGTGGGGTGCAGTGAAGACAATCCTTGTGGGGTGCAGTGAAGACAATCCTTGTGGGGTGCAGTGAACAAAATCTTTGGGGGGTACAGTGAACACAATCTTTGTGGGGTACAGTGAACACAATCTTTGTGGGGTGCAGTGAAGACAATCCTTGTGGGGTGCAGTGAAGACAATCCTTGTGGGGTGCAGTGAACAAAATCTTTGGGGGGTACAGTGAACACAATCTTTGTGGGGTACAGTAAACACAATCTTTGTGGGGTGCAGTGAAGACAATCCTTTTGGGGTGCAGTGAACACAATCTTTGTGGGGTGCAGTGAAGACAATCCTTTTGGGGTGCAGTGAACACAATCTTTGTGGGGTGCAGTGAACAAAATCTTTGTGGGGTACAGTGAACACAATCTTTGTGGGGTACAGTGAACACAATCTTTGTGGGGTGCAGTGAAGACAATCCTTGTGGGGTGCAGTGAACAAAATCTTTGGGGGGTACAGTGAACACAATCTTTGTGGGGTACAGTGAACACAATCTTTGTGGGGTACAGTGAACACAATCTTTGTGGGGTGCAGTGAAGACAATCCTTGTGGGGTACAGTGAACACAATCTTTGTGGGGTGCAGTGAAGACAATCCTTTTGGGGTGCAGTGAACACAATCTTTGTGGGGTGCAGTGAACAAAATCTTAGTGGGGTACAGTGAACACAATCTTTGTGGGGTACAGTGAACCCAATCTTTGTGGGGTGCAGTGAAGACAATCCTTGTGGGGTGCAGTGAACAAAATCTTTGGGGGGTACAGTGAACACAATCTTTGTGGGGTACAGTGAACACAATCTTTGTGGGGTGCAGTGAAGACAATCCTTGTGGGGTACAGTGAACACAATCTTTGTGGGGTGCAGTGAAGACAATCCTTTTGGGGTGCAGTGAACACAATCTTTGTGGGGTGCAGTGAACAAAATCTTTGTGGGGTACAGTGAAAACAATCTTTGTGGGGTACAGTGAACAAAATCTTTGTGGGGTACAGTGAACACAATCTTTGTGGGGTGCAGTGAAGACAATCCTTGTGGGGTGCAGTGAAGACAATCCTTGTGGGGTGCAGTGAACAAAATCTTTGGGGGGTACAGTGAACACAATCTTTGTGGGGTGCAGTGAACAAAATCTTTGGGGGGTACAGTGAACACAATCTTTGTGGATTACAGTGAACACAATCTTTGTGGGGTGCAGTGAAGACAATCCTTTTGGGGTGCAGTGAACACAATCTTTGTGGGGTACAGTGAACACAATCTCATACTTCTGAAGATTTGAGGGTGCTGCCTGTTTCATCCTCCTCCTCCTCATCCATCCTTTTAGGGGTACAAACAATAGTAATTGGGGCCTAGTGTGCTTCTGTACGTGTGAAAAACATACACTTTTTTTATCATATTTCCTATTCCGCTATTCAATAAAAACCTTTGGGGATCAATTAAATTGCGGAATAGTCTGTGTCAGTACGTGTGAGATCCACCTTTCCAAGTTTTTGGGGTTCATCTCATACTTCTGAAGCTTTGAGGGTGCTGCCTGTTCCATACTCCTCCTCCTCCTCCTCCATCCTTTTAGGTGTACAAACAATAGTAATTGGGGCCTAGTGTGCTTCTGTACGTGTGAGATACATACACTTTTTTTGATCATATTTCCTATTCCGCTATTCAATAAAAACCTTTGGGGATCAATTAAATTGCGGAATAGTCTGTGTCGGTACGTGTGAGATCCACCTTTCCAAGTTTTTGGGGTTCATCTCATACTTCTGAAGCTTTGAGTGTGCTGCCCGTTCCATACTCCTCCTCATCCATCCTTTTAGGTGTACAAACAATAGTAATTGGGGCCTAGTGTGCTTCTGTACGTGTGAGATACATACACTTTTTTTGATCATATTTCCTATTCCGCTATTCAATAAAAACCTTTGGGGATCAATTAAATTGCGGAATAGTCTGTGTCGGTACGTGTGAGATCCACCTTTCCAAGTTTTTGGGGTTCATCTCATACTTCTGAAGCTTTGAGGGTGCTGCCTGTTCCATACTCCTCTTCCTCATCCTCCTTTTAGGGTAGGAAAAAATTTAATCGGGCCTAGTCTGTGTTTGTACGTGTGAGATACACAGTTTTTTATCCTATTCCGCTATTCAATACACACCCTTTTGGTGTAAAAAACATTAAATTGCGGCATAGTTTGCATATTTGACTGTGAGATACACCCATGCGATACTGTTGTTCTTTTGTTCTGCTATTCAATAAAGACCTTTCTAGGGCAAGATCTTAAATTTCAGAAATATGAGGAGAGCGTCAAATAGGGGCCGTGGCCGGGGTTGTGGTGCTGCTGCTAGAGCTCCTGTTGCAAGGAGAGGACGTGGTCGATCTGTGCCAGCTACATGCACAAGTGAAACACCTTCCTCAAGTGTGAGTAGGCGACAGAACCTGCAGCAGTATTTGGTAGGGCATCATACGCCTCTAGAAGTGATGAGGCCAGAACACAGAGAGGCGATAGTAGATTGGTTTGCTGCTGACAGTGCCTCCAGTTCCTTCACATTGTCTCCCACCCAGTCTACTGCAGAAAGGTCAGAGTTGGCACCTGCAGCCAATGTCCAACCGTCTTTCACCTCACCCCCTTGCAAATCAGGCAAGCAGTCTGAGCCCCAAGCCATAGAGCAGTCTCTTATTCTTTTTGAGGACTCTTTCAGCAGGGTTTCCCAGGGCCATCCACCTAGCCCTGCCCCAGAAGTGGAAGAGATTGAGTGCAGCGATGCCCAACCACTTATTTCTCAAGATGAGTACATGGAAGGACCATCACAGCACGTCTCCGATGATGACGAAACGCAGGTGCCAACTGCTGCGGCGTTCAGCATTGTGGAGACCGACAGGGAGGGCAGGGGTGAAGACTGGGTGGAAGATGATGTGGAGGACGATGAGGTCCTCGACCCCACATGGAATGAAGGTCATGCAGGTGACCTGAGTATTTTGGAGGAAGAGGCGGTGGTCGCACAGAGCCACCAGCACAGCAGAAGAGGGAGCAGGGTGCAGAAGCGGAGCGGCCGTGCCCTAGACACTACGCCTGCTACTGCCCAACGCAGCAAGGGAACGAGCGCACCAAAGTCAGCTCAAAAGAGTTCTCTAGCGTGGAAGTTCTTTAGAAAATGTGCTGATGACAGGACACGAGTGGTTTGCACCCTGTGCAATCAGAGCCTGAAGCGAGGCATAAACCTTCTCAACCTGAGCACAACCTGCATGATCAGGCATCTAAGTGCAAAGCACGAGCTGCAGTGGAGTACACACCTTCAAAACCAAGAAACGTCTCTGGCTCATCCTGCTTCCTCTTCTGCTGCAGTCTCGGCCGCTCCAGCCACCTCTGTAGTCATACCGGCACCTGCCACCCCGCAAACAGACGATCTGTCAGCAACACCACCACCTGGGTCACCAACAACCATCTCCACAATGTCCCGTGGAAGTGTTCAGCTTTCCATCTCCCAAACACTTGAGAGGAAGAGGAAGTACCCCCCTACCCACCCGCGATCCCTGGACCTGAATGCCAGCATTTCACAATTATTGGCCTTTGAAATGCTGTCATTCCGTCTGGTGGAGACGCCCAGTTTTAAAAAGCTTATGTCGGTGGCTGTCCCACAGTACGTCGTGCCCAGCCGCCACTACTTTTCCAGGCAAGCCATCCCTTCCCTGCACAACCAAGTGGGGGAAAAAATCAGGTGTGCACTGCGCAACGCCATCTGTGCAAAGGTCCACCTAACTACCGATACGTGGACCAGTAAGCACGGTCAGGGGCGTTATATCTCCCTAACGGCACACTGGGTAAATGCAGTGGCGGATGGGCCTGAGGCGGATAGCAATTTGGCGCATGCCCTTCCACCACCGAGGATTGCAGGGCGCTTCACTTTGCCTCCTGTTCCTAACTCATCCTACTCCGCTACCTCATCCTCTACCGCCTCCTCATCCGGACAGCGTAATACCTTCACCACCAACTTCAGCACGGCCAGGGCTAAACGACAGCAGGCAGTTTTACAACTTGCCTATTTGGGGGACAAACCACACACCGCGCAGGAGTTGTGGAGGAGCACGGAACAGCAGACAAATGAGTGGTTGCTGCCAGCGAGCCTCAAGCCCGGCCTGGTGGTGTGCGATAATGGGCGAAATCTCATAGCAGCTCTGGGCCTAGCCGGTTTGACGCACATCCCTTGCCTGGCGCATGTGCTGAATTTGGTGGTGCAGAGGTTCCTTAAAAACTACCCCGATATGTCAGAGCTGCTGCAGAAAGTGCGGGCCGTCTGTGCGCACTTTCGGCGTTCTCACCCTGCTCACCGCCTCATATGTGACGTGCCCACAAGGTGGAACTCCACCTTGCACATGCTGGAAAGACTGTGCGAGCAGCAGCAGGCCATAGTGGAGTTTCAGCTGCAGCACGCATGCGTGAGTCGCTCTGCGGAACAGCACCACTTCACCACCAATAACTGGGCCTCCATGCGAGACCTGTGTGCCTTGTTACGCTGTTTTGAGTACTCCACCAACATGGCCAGTGGCAATGACGCCGTTCTCAGCTTAACTATCCCACTTCTATGCCTCCTTGAAAAAACAATTCGGGCGATGATGGAAGAGGATGTGGCACAGGATGAGGAGGAGGAGGAGGAGGATGAAGAGGTAACATTTCAAAGGCTTTCAGGGCAGTCATTCGCAAGGGGCTCCGAGGGTGGGTTCCTGCACACACAAATGCCAGGGACACAATTGTCCAGCAGGGGCACAGTTCTGGAGGATGAGGAGGAGGAGGAGCTGGAGGAGGAGCTGGAGGAGGAGCTGGAGGAGGAGATGGAACCATGTTCACAGCAGGGTGGCACCCAGGCCAGCTCATGGCCATCACTGGTGCGTGGCTGGGGGGATACAGAGGACATGGACGATACACCTCCCACAGAGGACAGCCTTTCGTCGCCTCTGGGCAGCCTGGCACACATGAGCGATTACATGCTGCAGTGTCTCCACAACGACCGCCGAGTTGCCCACATTCTAACTTGTGCTGATTACTGGGTGGCCACGCTGCTGGATCCCCGTTACAAGGACAACGTACCGTCCTTAATTCACTCACTGGAGCGCGATCGCAAGATGCGCGAGTACAAGCGCACGCTGGTAGATGCGATGCTGCTGGCATTCCCATCTGACAGCGGGGCCACAGTGGAAGCACAAGGCAGAGGAGGAGGAGGAGGTCGCCAACGCAACCAGGGCACCGCCAGCACCTCAGAAGGCAGGGTTAGCATGGCCGAAATGTGGAAAAGCTTTGTCAGCACGCCACAACAAACAGCAGCACCAGCAGCTCAGATGGAACGTCTTAGCAGGAGGCAGCATTTTACCAACATGGTGGAGCAGTATGTGTGCACACGCCTACATGTAGTGAATGAGGGGTCTGCCCCCTTCAACTTCTGGGTCTCCAAATTGGGCACATGGCCTGAGCTTGCCCTTTACGCCTTGGAGGTGCTGGTGTGCCCTGCAGCCAGTGTATTATCTGAACGGATATTTAGCACGGCTGGGGGCGTTATAACAGACAAGCGCAGCCGCCTGTCCAGAGACAATGTGGACAAGCTCACGTTCATTAAAATGAACCAGGCATGGATCCCACAGGACTTTTCCGTACCTTGTGCAGAATAGCAATGGATACCGACCTTACCCACTCATTGTTCCATTTTTGCTCTTTCTCACTCTTTTGGGGTGTACCCTCATTTAAAATTTGTGAAAAGAAGCAGTGTTGGCTACCTCGTCCTCCTCCTCAGGGCCAGATTAACGTAGGGGCTATTGGAGCTGCAGCTCCAGGCCCCAACCTTTTATATAGGCCCCGGGTTGGTCATATTCACTGTGACCGCTCTTCTGTCACTTGTAAACACAGAAGTCTGGCTTCTATGCTCGCTTCCCCAGGCAGCACCCTCAGAACCTCCCCACACAGCGCGAAGGCCTGACAAGGAGGGACAGTTGCCGATGCATGGATGTGTTTATGGGCTTCAGAGACAGCATCCCATGTTGAATTAGGCATGCATGGCTGCACCCTTCCTCCTCTGGGTGCATGCCAAGGCACGGCCCTTAAGGCCCTTCAAAATCCTCAGCACCAAGACCATGATGCTCTTAATCCGGCCCTGGTCCTCCTCCACCGCCGCTTCCACCTACACCGCCCATAGGTGTGCACAGCCTATTGCATTAGGGTGTGCACCCCAAAGTTGAAATACACATGCATGTGTTTGCCTACATGTACATGGCCCCGATACATTACTCTCCCTGCTGGCAAAGAGAAATAGAGCAGAGCAGGTCCGAGGGAGATCTTTCCCATCTCCTCACTGGCAAACAGAGCGATAATGCTATGTGCCCTAGGTGATTAGGGTGTGCCCAGGTACACCCGGCACACCCTGTGCGCACGCCTATGACACCGCCACATCCACCACCACCTCAACCTCCCTCCTACTCCATATGGGCCTCGTCCTTCAGAGATGAAGAACATTGTTTTATTTTTCTGTTTTTTTTTTGTTGTTTTAAGTTATTTCCCTATCCACATTTGTTTGCAGAGCACTTGCCATGCTCTTAACTACGTTTTGCTGCCATTTGCAGCACTCTAGCCCTTTCCATTGGTGTTTTAGAGCCATTTTAGTGCCTTAACCACTTTAGAACCGCTCACAGTAATACTACTGCGGCAGAGTGGTTCGTTATCGTCCAGCGACGTAGTATTAACGTCGTTGGACACTCCCCCTTCTGGGCGGCGCTTGCGCGCCGCCGGAGGCTCGCTCCCGCTGTTTTCATTCACAGCGGGAGTCGGGCCAGGGGAGGAGCAGCGGCGATCGCCGCTGCTCTTACCCGATCGTCGGGGATCGAGTCTGGAGATCCGCCCGCTGTGTGTAAACATAGTGACAGGGAGTGACAGATCGGACTGTTCAGCATAGCTGGACATCCGATCTGTCCATGACTCACACAGTCCCCTCCCCCCCTACACGTCAGTAAGCACCAGGCATACATTAACCCCTCCCTCTCCAATAAAATTAACCCCTTCCCTGCCAGTGTCATTTTTACAGTAACAGTGCCTATATATAGCACTGATTACTGCAGTAATGTCACTGGTACCACCAAAAGTGTCAAAAATGTCAGTCAAGGGTCCGATCTGTCCGCCGCAATGTCGCAGTCCCGCAAAAAAAATCCCAGATCGCCGCCATTACGCGTTAAAGAAAAACACCAAAAATGACAGAAATCTTTCCCTTTGTTAGTAAACGCAATAACTTTTGCGCAAACCAATCAAAATACGCTTATTGCGATTTTTTTTTACCAAACATATGTAGCAGAAAACAAATTGGCCAAAAATTTTTTAAAAAATTGGTTTTTACATCTTTTTTGGGGGGAATTTCATATAAAAAAATGTTAAAAATATTGTTATTTTTTCAAAATAAACGCTCTTTTTTTGTTTATAGCGCAAAAAGTAAAAATCGCACAGGTGATCAAATACCACCAAAAGAATGCTCTGTTTGTGGGGAAAAAAGGACGTCAATTTCGTTTGGGTATGGCGTCGCACGACCGCGCAATTGTCAGTTGAAGTCGCACAGCGCCGAATCGCAAAAAGTGGCCTGGACGGAAGACAGCAAAATCCTCCGGTGGTAAAGTGGTTAAAGTTTGGGTCCCCATTGACTTCAATGGGGTTCGGTGTCCGGAAAAAGTTCGGTAAAAGTCCGGGACACGGACCCGGACATTTTTTTAAAGTTCGGCCGAACCCGTCGAACACGGACATCTAGGTGTCCGCTCAACCCTATTCTTGATGTTAAAATATGATTGTAACCTCATATTACTTGTTAACACAGACGTTACTCTGAATTTGCTGTATGTAAGATTCCTTATATTTTGATTCTCAATAAAGATATTTTGGGAAAAAAAAAAGGTGTATCTCACACGTACAAACACAGACTATGCCGCAATTTAAGTTTTTTTTTAACCCAAAAGGGTGTAGATTGAATAGCGGAATAGAAAAAAGTATATAAAAAGGTGTATCTCACACGTACAAACACAGACTAGGCCCCGATTACAATTTTTTGTACCCTAAAGGCAGGATGAGGATGAGGAGTAGGAGGAGTTCAGAACAGGAGGCAAACTGTAGCACCCTGCAATCCTCGGCGGTGGAAGATGCGCCCAAAAAATTTGAAAGGTGTATCTCACACGTACCGATACTGACTATGCCGCAATTTAATTTTTTTTACCCCAAAAGGGTGTATATTGAATAGCGGAATAGAAAATAGTATATAAAAAGGTGTATCTCACACGTACAAACACAGACAAGGCCCCGATTACAATTTTTTGTACCCTTAAGGCAGGATGAGGAGTAGGAGGAGTTCGGAACAGGAGGCAATCTGAAGCACCCTGCAATCCTCGGCGGTGGAAGATGCGCCCAAAAAATTTGAAAGGTGTATCTCACACTTTCCGATATAGACTATGCAGCAATTTAATTTTTTTTAACCCCAAAAGGGTGTAGATTGAATAGCGGAATAGAAAATAGTATATAAAAAGGTATATCTCACACGTACAAACACAGACTAGGCCCCGATTACAATTTTTTGTACCCTAAAGGCAGGATGAGGATGAGGAGTAGGAGGAGTTCAGAACAGGAGGCAAACTGTAGCACCCTGCAATCCTCGGCGGTGGAAGATGCGCCCAAAAAATTTGAAAGGTGTATCTCACACGTACCGATACTGACTATGCCGCAATTTACGTTTTTTTACCCCAAAAGGGTGTATATTGAATAGCGGAATAGAAAATAGTATATAAAAAGGTGTATCTCACACGTACAAACACAGACATGGCCCCGATTACAATTTTTTGTACCCTAAAGGCAGGATGAGGAAGAGGAGTAGGAGGAGTTCGAAACAGGAGGCAAACTGAAGCGCCCTGCAATCCTCGGCGGTGGAAGATGCGCCCAAAAATTTTGAAAGGTGTATCTCACACGTACCGATACAGACTATGCCGCGATTTAATTTTTTTAACCCCAAAAGGGTGTATATTGAATAGCGGAATAGAAAAAAGTATATAAAAAGGTGTATCTCAGACGTACAAACACAGACTATGCCGCAATTAAATTTTTTTAATCCAAAAGGGTGTATATTGAATAGCGGAATACAAAAAAGTATACAAAAAGGCGTATCTCACACGTACAAACACAGACTAGGCACCGATTACAATTTTTTGTACCCTAAAGGCAGGATGAGGATGAGGAGTAGGAGGAGTTCGGAACAGGAGGCAAACTGAAGCACCCCGCAATCCTCGGCAGTGGAAGATGCGCCCAAAAAATTTGAAAGGTGTATCTCACACGTACCGATACAGACTATGCCGCAATTTAATTTTTTTTTACCCCAAAAGGGTGTATATTGAATAGCGGAATAGAAAAAAGTATATAAAAAGGTGCATATCAGAGGTACAAACACAGACTATGCCGCAATTTAATTTTTTTCACCCCAAAAGGGTGTATTTTGAATAGCGGAATAGAAAAAAGTATATAAAAAGGTGTATCTCACACGTACAAACACAGACTATGCCGCAAGTTAATTTTTTTTACCCCAAAAGGGTGTATATTGAATAGCGGAATAGAAAAGTTTTTTATAAAACGGTGTATCTCCCACGTACAAACACAGACTGGGACCCGATTACAATTTTTTGTACCTTAAAGGCAGGATGAGGAAGAGGAGTAGGAGGAGTTCAGAACAGGAGGCTAACTGAAGCGCCCTGCAATCCTCGGCGGTGGAAGATGCGCCCAAAAAATTTGAAAGATGTATCTCACACGTACCGATACAGACTATGCCGCAATTTAATTTTTTTAACCCCAAAAGGGTGTATATTGAATAGTGGAATAAAAAAAGTATATAAAAAGGTGTATCTCAGACGTACAAACACAGACTATGCCGCAATTTAAGTTTTTTTACCCCAAAAGGGTGTAGATTTAATATCGGAATAGAAAAAAGTATTTAAAAAGGTGTATCTCACACGTACAAACACAGACTAGGCCCCGATTACAATTTTTTGTACCTTAAAGGCAGGATGAGGATGAGGAGTAGGAGGACTTCAGAACAGGAGGCTGTAAGGTTCTGGCACTCTCAGTGCCTCCTATCACATCATTTCCGGGTGCTTTCCATCTACCTAGATAGATGAAGCACATATAGGTGTGTTTCCCTTTAAGAGTGCTGACATCATCACTGAGCGCCGGACTGAACAGCTATTTAAATCACCAGCTCTCACTCACATGTGTTCGTTCAACCTGCTGTGTGCCTAGATGTGCCTTGATGCTAACCTGTCTTGAAGCTCTCATGCTTGCAAGCATACCTCGCTGTCGGAACCACGCTGCGCTGATCCCTGTATCCCGCTACCGGATCATCCGCTCTTGTCGAACCTCTCCTCTGCTACATTGCTACTAGTGATAAGTACCCCACAGGGGAAACCTCAATAACCTTCATACTAAAGCTTACACTGTCTAGCTCTGCATACTAAGGACTGTTACTACATCTGCACTATCTAGATTGCTAGCTCTTTAGCCTACTATCATCTGCTCTTGCACTGGGTTAGTCTCTCCTGTATGTCATCTGCTATCCTATCATCTACTACCATACATGATTGCTAACCTATCTGCATCCCACCTGTTACTATCTCATTCTCAAGAACATTTCTCTCAAGTGTCTGTCACCTATCGTCTCTACTCAACCTGTCTCTTCAGCCTATCACCTCTATACTTCTATATACATAGATCACTCCAGGAACTTCTTATTGAGTGTGTGTATTTACTTGCTGAATTGAGATCATCCACACATGATGAGTCTTTGGGAGTTGGGATTGGTGTCTCAGCGTTTCTCTACATGACTACTGAAGTGGAATATTTCTGCAGCTGTAAATCCACATCATACATAAAACGCAGGAGCGTTACAGATTGAACGAACCAGATAAAATGGATTCAGCAGAAATGACCACTCAGGTGACACAGTTAACACAACTAGGGTTGAGCGGACACCTAGATGTCCGTGTTCGACAGGTTCGGCCGAACTTTAAAAAAAAGTCCGGGTCCGTGTCCCGGACTTTTACCGAACTTTTCCCGGACACCGAACCCCATTGAAGTCAATGGGGACCCGAACTTTAAGGCACTAAAATTGCTCTAAAACACCAAAGGAAAGGGCTAGAGTGCTGCAAATGGCAGCAAAACGTAATTAAGAGCATGGCAAGTGCTCTGCAAACAAATGTGGATAGGGAAATAACTTAAAACAACAAAAAAAACAGAAAAATAAAACAATGTTCTTCTTCATCTCTGAAGGACGAGGCCCATATGGAGTAGGAGGGAGGTTGAGGTGGTGGTGGATGTGGCGGTGACATAGGCATGCGCACAGGGTGTGCCGGGTGTGCCTGGGCACACCCTAATCACCTAGGGCACATAGCATTGCCAGTGAGGAGATGGGAAAGATCTCCCTCGGACCTGCTCTGCTCTATTTCTCTTTGTCAGAAGGGGGAGTGTTCAATGACGTTAATACTACGTCGCTGGACGATAACGAACCACTCTGCCGCAGTAGTATTACTGTGAGCGGTTCTAAAGTGTTTAAGGCACTAAAATGGCTCTAAAACACCAATGGAAAGGGCTAGAGTGCTGCAAATGGCAGCAAAACGTAGTTAAGAGCATGGCAAGTGCTCTGCAAACAAATGTGGATAGGGAAATAACTTAAAACAACAAAAAAAACAGAAAAGTAAAACAATGTTCTTCTTCATCTCTGAAGGACGAGGCCCATATGGAGTAGGAGGGAGGTTGAGGTGGTGGTGGATGTGGCGGTGACATAGGCATGCGCACAGGGTGTGCCGGGTGTGCCTGGGCACACCCTAATCACCTAGGGCACATAGCATTGCCAGTGAGGAGATGGGAAAGATCTCCCTCGGACCTGCTCTGCTCTATTTCTCTTTGTCTACAGGTACATGGCCCCGATACATTACTCTCCCTGCTGGCAAACACATGCATGTGTATTTCAACTTTGGGGTGCACACCTTAATGCAATAGGCTGCGCACACCTATGGGTGGTGTAGGTGGAAGCGGCGGTGGAGGAGGACCAGGGCCGGATTAAGAGCATCATGGGCTTGGTGCTGAGGATTTTGAAGGGCCTTAAGGGCCGTGCCTTGCCATGCACCCAGAGGAGGAAGGGTGCAGCCATGCATGCCTAATTCAACATGGGATGCTGTCTCTGAAGCCCATAAACACATCCATGCATCGGCAACTGTCCCTCCTTGTCCGGCCTTCGCGCTGTGTGGGGAGGTTCTGAGGGTGCTGCCTGGGGAAGCGAGCATAGAAGCCAGACTTCTGTGTTTACAAGTGACAGAAGAGCGGTAACAGTGAATATGGCCAACCCGGGGCCTATATAAAAGGTAGGGGCCTGGAGCTGCAGCTCCAATAGCCCCTACGTTAATCTGGCCCTGAGGAGGAGGACGAGGTAGCCAACACTGCTTCTTTTCACAAATTTTAAATGAGGGTACACCCCAAAAGAGTGAGAAAGAGCAAAAATGGAACAATGGGTGGGTAAGGTCGGTATCCATTGCTATTCTGCACAAGGTACGGAAAAGTCCCGTGGGATCCATGCCTGGTTCATTTTAATGAACGTGAGCTTGTCCACATTGTCTCTGGACAGGCGGCTGTGCTTGTCTGTTATAACGCCCCCAGCCGTGCTAAATACCCGTTCAGATAATACACTGGCTGCAGGGCACGCCAGCACCTCCAAGGCGTAAAGGGCAAGCTCAGGCCATGTGCCCAATTTGGAGACCCAGAAGTTGAAGGGGGCAGACCCCTCATTCACTACATGTAGGCGTGTGCACACATACTGCTCCACCATGTTGGTAAAATGCTGCCTCCTGCTAAGACGTTCCATCTGAGCTGCTGGTGCTGCTGTTTGTTGTGGCGTGCTGACAAAGCTTTTCCACATTTCGGCCATGCTAACCCTGCCTTCTGAGGTGCTGGCGGTGCCCTGGTTGCGTTGGCGACCTCCTCCTCCTCCTCCTCTGCCTTGTGCTTCCACTGCGGCCCCGCTGTCAGATGGGAATGCCAGCAGCATGGCGTCTACCAGCGTGCGCTTGTACTCGCGCATCTTGCGATCGCGCTCCAGTGAGTGAATTAAGGACGGTACGTTGTCCTTGTAACGGGGATCCAGCAGCGTGGCCACCCAGTAATCAGCACAAGTTAGAATGTGGGCAACTCGGCGGTCGTTGTGGAGACACTGCAGCATGTAATCGCTCATGTGTGCCAGGCTGCCCAGAGGCAACGAAAGGCTGTCCTCTGTGGGAGGTGTATCGTCCGTGTCCTCTGTATCCCCCCAGCCACGCACCAGTGATGGCCATGAGCTGGCCTGGGTGCCACCCTGCTGTGAACATGGTTCCATCTCCTCCTCCAGCTCCTCCTCCTCCTCATCCTCCTCATCCTCCAGAACTGTGCCCCTGCTGGACAATTGTGTCCCTGGCGTTTGTGTGTGCAGGAACCCACCCTCGGAGCCCCTTGCGAATGACTGCCCTGAAAGCCTTGGAAATGTTACCTCTTCATCCTCCTCCTCCTCCTCATCCTGTGCCACATCCTCTTCCATCATCGCCTGAATTGTTTTTTCAAGGAGGCATAGAAGTGGGATAGTTAAGCTGAGAACGGCGTCATTGCCACTGGCCATGTTGGTGGAGTACTCAAAACAGCGCAACAAGGCACACAGGTCTCGCATGGAGGCCCAGTTATTGGTGGTGAAGTGGTGCTGTTCCGCAGAGCGACTCACGCGTGCGTGCTGCAGCTGAAACTCCACTATGGCCTGCTGCTGCTCGCACAGTCTTTCCAGCATGTGCAAGGTGGAGTTCCACCTTGTGGGCACGTCACATATGAGGCGGTGAGCGGGAAGGCCGAAGTTACGCTGCAGCGCTGCCAGGCGAGCAGCAGCAGGGTGAGAACGCCGAAAGTGCGCACAAACGGCCCGCACTTTCTGCAGCAGCTCTGACATATCGGGGTAGTTTTTAAGGAACCTCTGCACCACCAAATTCAGCACATGCGCCAGGCAAGGGATGTGCGTCAAACCGGCTAGGCCCAGAGCTGCTATGAGATTTCTCCCGTTATCGCACACCACCAGGCCGGGCTTGAGGCTCGCTGGCAGCAACCACTCATTTGTCTGCTGTTCCATGCTCCTCCACAACTCCTGCGCGGTGTGTGGTTTGTCCCCCAAACAGGCAAGTTGTAAAACTGCCTGCTGTCGTTTACCCCTGGCCGTGCTGAAGTTGGTGGTGAAGGTGTTACGCTGTCCGCATGAGGAGGTGGTAGAGGATGAGGAAGCGGAGTAGGAGGAGTTAGGAACAGGAGGCAAACTGAAGCGCCCTGCAATCCTCGGTGGTGGAAGGACATGCGCCAAATTGCTATCCGCCTCAGGCCCATCCGCCACTGCATTTACCCAGTGTGCCATTAGGGAGATATAACGCCCCTGACCGTGCTTACTGGTCCACGTATCGGTAGTTAGGTGGACCTTGGCACAGATGGCGTTGCGCAGTGCACACCTGATTTTTTCCCCCACTTGGTTGTGCAGGGAAGGGATGGCTTGCCTGGAAAAGTAGTGGCGGCTGGGCACGACGTACTGTGGGACAGCCACCGACATAAGCTTTTTAAAACTGGGCGTCTCCACCAGACGGAATGACAGCATTTCAAAGGCCAATAATTTTGAAATGCTGGCATTCAGGGCCAGGGATCGCGGGTGGGTAGGGGGGTACTTCCTCTTCCTCTCAAGTGTTTGGGAGATGGAAAGCTGAACGCTTCCACAGGACATTGTGGAGATGGTTGTTGGTGACCCAGGTGGTGGTGTTGCTGACAGATCGTCTGTTTGCGGGGTGGCAGGTGCCGGTATCACTACAGATGTGGCTGGAGCGGCCGAGACTGCAGCAGAAGAGGAAGCAGGATGAGCCAGAGACGTTTCTTGGTTTTGAAGGTGTGTACTCCACTGCAGCTCGTGCTTTGCACTTAGATGCCTGATCATGCAGGTTGTGCTCAGGTTGAGAAGGTTTATGCCTCGCTTCAAGCTCTGATTGCACAGGGTGCAAACCACTCGTGTCCTGTCATCAGCACATTTTCTAAAGAACTTCCACGCTAGAGAACTCCTTTGAGCTGACTTTGGTGCGCTCGTTCCCTTGCTGCGTTGGGCAGTAGCGGGCGTAGTGTCTAGGGCACGGCCACTCCACTTCTGCACCCTGCTCCCTCTTCTGCTGTGCTGGTGGCTCTGTGCGACCACCGCCTCTTCTTCCAAACTACTCAGGTCACCTGCATGACGTTCATTCCATGTGGGGTCGAGGACCTCATCGTCCTCCACATCATCTTCCACCCAGTCTTCACCCCTGCCCTCCTTGTCGGTCTCCACAATGCTGAACGCCGCAGCAGTTGGCACCTGCGTTTCGTCATCATCGGAGGCGTGCTGCGATGATCCTTGCATGTACTCATCTTGAGAAATAAGTGGTTGGGCATCGCTGCACTCAATCTCTTCCACTTCTGGGGCAGGGCTAGGTGGATGGCCCTGGGAAACCCTGCTGACAGAGTCATCAAAAAGAAGAAGAGACTGCTGTATGGCTTGGGGCTCAGACTGCTTGCCTGATTTGCAAGGGGGTGAGGTGAAAGACGGTTGGACATCGGCTGCAGGTGCCAACTGTGACCTTTCTGCAGTAGACTGGGTGGGAGACAATGTGAAGGAACTGGAGGCACTGTCAGCAGCAAACCAATCTACTATCGCCTCCACTTGCTCTGGCCTCATCACTTCTAGGGGCGTATGATGCCCGTCCAAATACTGATGCAGGTTCTGTCGCCTACTCACACTTGAGGAAGGTGTTTCACTTGTGCGTGTAGCTGGCACAGATCGACCACATCCTCTCCTTGCAACAGGAGCTCTACCAGCAGCACCACGACCCAGGCCACGGCCCTTATTTGACGGTCTCCTCATATTTCTGTAATTTAAGATCTTGCCCTAGAAATGTTTTTATTGAATAGCGGAATAGGAAATATGATCCAAAAAAGTGTATGTATCTCGCACGTACAAAACCACACTAGGCCCCAATTACTATTGTTTCTACCCCTAAAAGGATGGATGAGGAGTAGGAGGAGTATGGAACAGACAGCACCCTCAAATCTTCAGAAGTATGAGATGAACCTCAAAAACTTGGAAAGGTGGATCTCACACGTACCGACACAGACTATCCCGCAATTCAATTGATCCTCAAAGGTTTTTATTGAATAGCGGAATAGAAAATATGATCAAAAAGAAAGTGTATGTATCTCACACGTACACCACCACACTAGGCCCCAATTACTATTGTTTGTACCCCTAAAAGGATGGTTGAGCAGTAGGAGGAGGAGTATGGAAAAGGCAGCACCCTCAAATCTTCAGAAGTATGAGATGAACCCCAAAAACTTGGAAAGGTGGATCTCACACGTACCGACACAGACTATCACGCAATTTAATTGATCCCCAAAGGTTTTAATTGAATAGCGGAATAGAAAATATGATCAAAAAGAAAGTGTATGTATCTCACACGTACACCACCACACTAGGCCCCAATTACTATTGTTTGTACCCCTAAAAGGATGGTTGAGCAGTAGGAGGAGGAGTATGGAACAGGCAGCACCCTCAAATCTTCAGAAGTATGAGATGAACCCCAAAAACTTGGAAAGGTGGATCTCACACGTACCGACACAGACTATCACGCAATTTAATTGATCCCCAAAGGTTTTAATTGAATAGCGGAATAGAAAATATGATCAAAAAGAAAGTGTATGTATCTCACACGTACACCACCACACTAGGCCCCAATTACTATTGTTTGTACCCCTAAAAGGATGGTTGAGGAGTAGGAGGAGGAGTATGGAACAGGCAGCACCCTCAAATCTTCAGAAGTATGAGATGAACCCCAAAAACTTGGAAAGGTGGATCTCACACGTACCGACACAGACTATCACGCAATTGAATTGATCCCCAAAGGTTTTAATTGAATAGCGGAATAGAAAATATGATCAAAAAGAAAGTGTATGTATCTCACACGTACACCACCACACTAGGCCCCAATTACTATTGTTTGTACCCCTAAAAGGATGGTTGAGCAGTAGGAGGAGGAGTATGGAACAGGCAGCACCCTCAAATCTTCAGAAGTATGAGATGAACCCCAAAAACTTGGAAAGGTGGATCTCACACGTACCGACACAGACTATCACGCAATTTAATTGATCCCCAAAGGTTTTAATTGAATAGCGGAATAGAAAATATGATCAAAAAGAAAGTGTATGTATCTCACACGTACACCACCACACTAGGCCCCAATTACTATTGTTTGTACCCCTAAAAGGATGGTTGAGGAGTAGGAGGAGGAGTATGGAAAAGGCAGCACCCTCAAATCTTCAGAAGTATGAGAAGAACCCCAAAAACTTGGAAAGGTGGATCTCACACGTACCGACACAGACTATCACGCAATTTAATTGATCCCCAAAGGTTTTAATTGAATAGCGGAATAGAAAATATGATCAAAAAGAAAGTGTATGTATCTCACACGTACACCACCACACTAGGCCCCAATTACTATTGTTTGTACCCCTAAAAGGATGGTTGAGCAGTAGGAGGAGGAGTATGGAACAGGCAGCACCCTCAAATCTTCAGAAGTATGAGATGAACCCCAAAAACTTGGAAAGGTGGATCTCACACGTACCGACACAGACTATCACGCAATTTAATTGATCCCCAAAGGTTTTAATTGAATAGCGGAATAGAAAATATGATCAAAAAGAAAGTGTATGTATCTCACACGTACACCACCACACTAGGCCCCAATTACTATTGTTTGTACCCCTAAAAGGATGGTTGAGCAGTAGGAGGAGGAGTATGGAACAGGCAGCACCCTCAAATCTTCAGAAGTATGAGATTGTGTTCACTGTACCCCACAAAGATTGTGTTCACTGCACCCCACAAAGATTGTGTTCACTGCACCTCAAAAAGGATTTTGTTCACTGCACCCCACAAAGATTGTGTTCACTGCACCCTAAAAGGATTTTGTTCACTGCACCCCAAAAAGATTGTGTTCACTGTACCCCCAAAGATTGTGTTCACTGCACCCCACAAAGATTCTGTTCCCTGTACCCCACAAAGATTGTGTTCACTGCACCCCACAAAGGATTTTGTTCACTGCACCCCAAAAAGATTGTGTTCACTGCACTCCAAAAAGGATGTTGTTCACTGCACCCCAAAAAGGATTTTGTTCACTGCACCCCAAAAAGATTGTGTTCACTGCACCCCACAAAGATTGTGTTCACTGCACCCCACAAAGGATTTTGTTCACTGCACCCCAAAAAGATTGTGTTCACTGTACCCCCCAAAAATTGTGTTCACTGCACCCCACAAAGGATTTTGTTCACTGCACCCCAAAAAGATTGTGTTCACTGTACCCCCCAAAGATTGTGTTCACTGCACCCCACAAAGATTCTGTTCACTGTACCCCACAAAGATTGTGTTCACTGCACCCCACAAAGGATTTTGTTCACTGCACCCCAAAAAGATTGTGTTCACTGCACCCCAAAAAGGATGTTGTTCACTGCACCCCAAAAAGGATTTTGTTCACTGCACCCCAAAAAGATTGTGTTCACTGCACCCCACAAAGATTGTGTTCACTGCACCCCACAAAGGATTTTGTTCACTGCACCCCAAAAAGATTGTGTTCACTGTACCCCCCAAAGATTGTGTTCACTGCACCCCACAAAGATTGTGTTCACTGCACCCCAAAAAGGATGTTGTTTACTGCACCCCAAAAAGGATTTTGTTCACTGCACCCCAAAAATATTGTGTTCACTGCACCCCACAAAGATTGTGTTCACTGCACCCCACAAAGGATTTTGTTCACTGCACCCCAAAAAGATTGTGTTCACTGCACCCCAAAAAGGATTTTGTTCACTGCACCCCAAAAAGGATGTTCACTGCACCCCAAAAAGGATTTTGTTCACTCCACCCCAAAAAGATTGTGTTCACTGCACCCCACAAAGATTGTGTTCACTGCACCCCAAAAAGGATTTTGTTCACTGCACCCCAAAAAGATTGTGTTCACTGTACCCCCCAAAGATTGTGTTCACTGCACCCCACAAAGACTCTGTTCACTGTACCCCACAAAGATTGTGTTCACTGCACCCCACAAAGGATTTTGTTCACTGCACCCCAAAAAGATTGTGTTCACTGCACCCCAAAAAGGATTTTGTTCACTGCACCCCAAAAAGGATGTTGTTCACTGCACCCCAAAAAGGATTTTGTTCACTGCACCCCAAAAAGATTGTGTTCACTGCACCCCACAAAGATTGTGTTCACTGCACCCCACAAAGGATTTTGTTCACTGCACCCCAAAAAGATTGTGTTCACTGCACCCCAAAAAGGATTTTGTTCACTGCACCCCAAAAAGGATGTTGTTCACTGCACCCCAAAAAGGATTTTGTTCACTCCACCCCAAAAAGATTGTGTTCACTGCACCCCACAAAGATTGTGTTCACTGCACCCCAAACAGGTTTTTGTTCACTGCACCCCAAAAAGATTGTGTTCACTGCACCCCACAAAGATTGTGTTCACTGCACCCCAAAAAGGATGTTGTTCACTGCACCCCAAAAAGATTGTGTTCACTGCACCCCACAAAGATTGTGTTCACTGCACCCCACAAAGGATTTTGTTCACTGCACCCCAAAAAGATTTTGTTCACTGCACCCCAAAAAGGACGTTGTTCACTGCACCCCAAAAAGATTGTGTTCACTGCACCCCAAAAAGATTGTGTTCACTGCAGCTCACACACAGAAAAATGGATGTGGATCACTGACACCTGCCTATCTCCTATCCCACACCACACAGCAATATCGATTGTAGTTTGTAGAACACAGTTTCCCTAAAATTCAGCAGCAGCCTCTCCCTAACAGGATTGAGAAGAGATCGTAGATCGGGACTAAGTGCAGACCCCACACAGCAATATCGATTGTAGTTTGTAGAACACTCTGACCCTAAAATTCAGCAGCAGCCTCTCCCTAACAGGATTGAGAAGAGATCGTAGATCAGGATTGAGTGCAGACCCCACCCCCCACATAGCAATATCGATTGTAGTTTGTAGAAGACACTGACCCTATAATTCAGCAGACTCTATCCCTAAAATGCCTACAACTCGCCCTGCCTAAACACTCCGACCTGTCCCTCAATTCTATCCGGACACAAATGGTTTTTTCCTGCCTGTCTTTCCCTAATCAGCAGGCAGCACGTTGATGTGTGCTCTGTCCCTGATCCTAAGCAGCAGAATGAAGACGCTGCGGCTGCCTGGAACTTATAAAGACTTGGTCACATGCTTCAGACGGCCAATCACAGCTACTGAGACATTTGCAGGCATGGCTGGGATGGCTTAAGGCACACCAGTTAAACGATTGTTGATTGGCTGTTGAAAGCCCGCCATGAAAAGAGCGCCAAAGCATGCAAAACCCGGAAATAAAACGACCGAACACGGATTTTTACCCGAACATACAGTAAAGTGTCCGTGTCCGTGTTCGGGTACAAAAAATCCAATTATTCGGTACGAACACGAATAATACAGTCCGTGTTCGCTCAACACTAAACACAACAAGTAACTGCGTTAATACACGCACTTACTGAATTAAAAGAAGACAATCAGGCTCTGACGCAGCAGGTGGCCAGACTGACACAGCCTACTGCTGCTCAACCCCCAGAACCTCTTGTCCTTCTACCAGACAGGTTTGATGGTTCCTGTTCCTCTTTCCTTTTTTTTCGTATGGATTGTGAGCTCCTATTTATCCTTAACCACTTAAGCCCCGGAAGATTTTACCCCCATTCCGACCAGGGGGTATTTTGCGATTCGGCACTGCGTGACTTTAACGGACAATTGCGCGGTCGTGCGACGCTGTACCTAAACGAATTTGGCGTCCTTTTTTTCCCACAAACAGTGCTTTCTTTTGGTGGTATTTGATCACCTGTGCGATTTTTTGATCACGCGCTATAAACAAAAAAAGAGCGTCAATTTTGCAAAAATAGCAATATTTTTCACATTTTTTTTATAGGAAATTCCCCAAAAAAAAATTTAAAAATCAAAATTTTTTTACTTTTTCGGCCAATTTGTTTTATGCTACCTATGTTTGGTAAAAAAAATCGCAAAAAGCGTATTTTGATTGGTTTGCGCAAAAGTTATCGCGTTTACTAACAAAGGGAAAGATTTCTGTCATTTTTGTTGTTTTTTTTTTAACGTGTAATGGCGGCGATCTGCGATTTTTTTTGCGGTACTGCGACATTGGGGCGGACAGATCGGACCCTTGACTGACATTTTTGACACTTTTGGGGTTACCAGTGACATTTCTACAGTAATCAGTGCTATATATATGCACTGTTACTGTAAAAATACACTGGTAGTGAAGGGGTTAACTTTATTTGGGAGGGAGGGGCTGTGTGTGTCCCTAGGGGCGTGCTTTCTACTGTGATTGGCTGGGGCTTGAGCTGTATGGACACTGATCAACGGATCTACATACTAGATCCGAGTGATCAGTATCCTAACAGCAAGGAGAATGACAGGTGGCTTGTTTACACAAGCTGCCTGACATTCTCCCTCTCCCCCGCCGATCGCCGAGTGACCGGCGGACATCGGGTCCGCCGGTCACACGCATGGGGGAGTCCGTGACCACGCGGGAGCGGGAGCGCGCCTCCGGGGGCGCGCGCTCGCTCCCTAGACCCTCACAAGCTAGTGACGTAGCCCTACGTCACTTTGCCTGTGAGGGGCTGACTGCCGACGTAGATCGGCGTTAGGCAGTCGGCAAGTGGTTAAGCCTAGGACCTATCATAATGACTTTATTAAAGTGCATGCTGCCATTAATTTTCTTTCTGGCAAAATGAAAACGTGGGCATACCAGAAACTGCAAGAAAAAAGTCCGATCCTAGACAATTGGGAATCATTTGCAATTGCGATGCACTCCCAGTGTCTCCCCTCCCAAAAATCTACTCCTAAACCTGCTCCAGGTAACCGCAGACCCCGGCTACCTAGGGAAAAAAGGAAACCAAATGAATATGGTGATCCTGCCTGGTCATGGTCCAAGCCTGCCTTAAACAGTCAGCCTTGTCACTCTGACACATCTCATTTGAACCCTGATCCTACAGAGATGGATGAGGAGCCTATGGAGATTGGTGCCGTACATACTAAGCTGTCCTTACAAAAAAAAAGATCACAGGAGAATCTGTGGCCTTTGTTTTTATTGTGGAGAAGGGGGACATTTCATTATATCCTGCCCAACCAGACCCCATAGGCCTAAGGCTCTCCCAATGGAGGCCAGGCGAATCTGAACTGTCTTCCCTGAAAAACAGCCTGGAAATTACCAAGGCTGTTGCCAGCCCTGTCCCCGTCCTATATCAAAAAAGGGCACCCAGACTTTGACAAATATTGGAATAGATATTCCTTCAACTCCAGTGAACTCGATACCACGTTCTAAAAAACCTCCTGTACCACCTCCTGAGGATACTCTTATTTTTGCAAGCATATTTTTAGCTTCCAATGAAAACATTGAGATTCTTGCACCTGACTGCGTACGCGCTTCTAATGGCACGGTGGTATGTAGGAAGGATCTGAGGATGTTTGAAGAAGCATTGGTTGCTAGGACTACTAGGATTACTTTGGATGGTTATGCGTCCTATTCTAGTGAGGGGTTCATGTAGTAGATACCCTAACAACAAGTCCTATCCGATTCTCGAATCGGCAACCAGTCTTATCCGATTCTCGTATCGGCAACCAGTCTTTTCCGATTCTCACATCGGCAACCAGCTTTTTCCGATTCTTATATCGACAACCAGCCTTAGAGGCCTTCCGGAGCCGGCCTTATGGGGGGGGTACTGTAAGGTTCTGGCACTCTCAGTGCCTCCTATCACATCATTTCCGGGTGCTTTCCATCTACCTAGATAGATGAAGCACATATAGGTGTGTTTCCCTTTAAGAGTGCTGACATCATCACTGAGCGCCGGACTGAACAGCTATTTAAATCACCAGCTCTCACTTACATGTGTTCGTTCAACCTGCTGTGTGCCTAGATGTGCCTTGATGCTAACCTGTCTTGAAGCTCTCATGCTTGCAAGCATACCTCGCTGTCGGAACCACGCTGCGCTGATCCCTGTATCCCGCTACCGGATCATCCGCTCTTGTCGAACCTCTCCTCTGCTACATTGCTACTAGTGATAAGTACCCCACAGGGGAAACCTCAATAACCTTCATACTAAAGCTTACACTGTCTAGCTCTGCATACTAAGGACTGTTACTACATCTGCACTATCTAGATTGCTAGCTCTTGAGCCTACTATCATCTGCTCTTGCACTGGGTTAGTCTCTCCTGTATGTCATCTGCTATCCTATCATCTACTACCATACATGATTGCTAACCTATCTGCATCCCACCTGTTACTATCTCATTCTCAAGAACATTTCTCTCAAGTGTCTGTCACCTATCGTCTCTACTCAACCTGTCTCTTCAGCCTATCACCTCTATACTTCTATATACATAGATCACTCCAGGAACTTCTTATTGAGTGTGTGTATTTACTTGCTGAATTGAGATCATCCACACATGATGAGTCTTTGGGAGTTGGGATTGGTGTCTCAGCGTTTCTCTACATGACTACTGAAGTGGAATATTTCTGCAGCTGTAAATCCACATCATACATAAAACGCAGGAGCGTTACAGAGGCAAACTGTAGCACCCCGCAATCCTAGGTGGTGGAAGATGGGCCCAAAAAATCTGAAAGGTGTATCTCACACGTACCGATACTGACCATGCCGCAATTAAATTTTTTTTACCCCAAAAGGATGTATATTGAATAGCAGAATAGAAAATATAATATAAAAAGGTGTATCTCACACGTACAAACACAGACAAGGCCCCGATTACAATTTTTTGTACCCTAAAGGCAGGATGAGGATGAGGAGTAGGAGGAGTTCGGAACAGGAGGCAAACTGACGCACCCCGCAATCCTCGGTGGTGGAAGATGGGCCCAAAAAATTTGAAAGGTGTATCTCACACGTACCAATACTGACTATGCAGCAATTTAATTTGTTTTTACCCCAAAAGGGTGTAGATTGAATAGCGGAATAGAAAATAGTATATAAAAAAGTGTATCTCACACGTACAAACACAGACAAGGCCCCGTTTAAAAATTTTTGTACCCTTAAGGCAGGATGAGGATGAGGAGTAGGAGGAGTTCGGAACAGGAGGCAAACTGAAGCACCCTGCAATCCTCGGCGGTGGAAGATGCACCCAAAAAATTTGAATGGTGTATCTCACACGTACTGATACAGACTATGCAGCAATTTAATTTTTTTTACCCCAAAAGGGTGTAGATTGAATAGCGGAATAGAAAATAGTATATAAAAAGGTGTATCTCACACGTACAAACACAGACTAGGCCCCGATTGCAATTTTTTGTACCCTAAAGGCAGGATGAGGATGAGGAGTAGGAGGAGTTCGGAAAGGAGGCAAACTGAAGCACCCCGCAATCCTCGGCGTTGGAAGATGCGCATGAAAATTTGAAAAGGTGTATCTCACACGTACCGATACAGACTATGCCGCAATTTAATTTTTTTACCCCAAAAGGGTGTATATTGAATAGCGGAATAGAAAAAAGTATATAAAAAGGTGTATATCAGACGTACAAACACAGACTATGCCCCAATTTAATTGTTTTCACCCCAAAAGGGTGTATATTGAATAGGGGAATAGAAAAAAGTATATAAAAAGGTGTATCTCACACGTACAAACGCAGACTATGCCGCAAGTTAAGTTTTTTTACCCCAAAACGGTGTCGATTAAATAGCGGAATAGAAAAAAGTATATAAAAAGGTGTATCTCACACATACAAACACAGACTAGGCCCTGATTGCAATTTTTTGTACCCTAAAGGCAGGATGAGGATGAGGAGTAGGAGGAGTTCAGAACAGGAGGCAAACTGTAGCACCCCGCAATCCTCGGCGGTGGAAGATGGGCCCAAAAAATTTGAAAGGTGTATCTCACACGTACCGATACTGACTATGCCGTAATTACATTTTTTTACCCCAAAAGGGTGTATATTGAATAGCGGAATAGAAAATACTATATAAAAAGGTGTATCTCACACGTACAAACACAGACAAGGCCCCGATTACGATTTTTTGTACCCTAAAGGCAGGATGAGGTTTACCCCAAAAGGGTTTAGATTGAATAGCGGAATAGAAAATAGTATATAAAAAGGTGTATCTCACACGTACAAACACAGACTAGGCCCGATTACTTTTTTTGTACCCTAAAGGCAGGATGAGGATGAGGAGTAGGAGGAGTTCGGAACAGGAGGCAAACTGAAGCACCCTGCAATCCTCGGCGATGCAAGATTCGCCCAAAAAATTTGAAAGGTGTATCTCACACGTACTGATACAGACAATGCCGCAATTTAATTTTTCCCCCAAAAGGGTGTATATTGAATAGCGGAATAGAAAAAAGTATATAAAAAGGTGTATCTCAGACATACAAACAAAGACTATGCCGCAATTTAACTTTTTTCACCCCAAAAGGGTGTATATTGAATAGCGGAATAGAAAAAAATTTATAAAACGGTGTATCTCACACGTACAAACACAGACTAGGCCCCGATTACAATTTTTTGTACCCTAAAGGCAGGATGAGGAAGAGGAGTAGGAGGAGTTTGGAACAGGAGGCAAACTGAAGCGCCCTGCAATCCTCGGCGGTGGAAGATTCGCCCAAAAAATTTGAAAGGTGTATCTCACACGTACCGATACTGACTATGCCGCAATTTAATTTTTTGAACCTCAAAAGGGTGTATATTGAATAGCGGAATAGAAAAAAGTATATAAAAAGATGTATCTCAGACGTACAAACACAGACTATGCCGCAATTTAAGTTTTTTTTATCCCAAAAGGGTGTAGATTGAATAGCAGAATAGAAAAAAGTATATAAAAAGGTGTATCTCACACGTACAAACACAGACTAGGCCCCGATTACAATTTTTTGTACCCTAAAGGTAAGATGAGGATGAGGAGTAGGAGGAGTTCAGAACAGGAGGCAAACTGTAGCACCCTGCAATCCTCGGCGGTGGAAGATGCGCCAAAAAAATTTGAAAGGTGTATCTCACACGTACCGATACTGACTATGCCGCAATTTAATTTTTTTTACCCCAAAAGGGTGCATATTGAATAGCGGAATAGAAAATAGTATATAAAAAGGTGTATCTCACATGTACAAACACAGAAAGGGCCCCGATTACAATTTTTTGTACCCTTAAGGCAGGATGAGGATGAGGAGTAGGAGGAGTTCGGAACAGGAGGCAAACTGAAGCACCCTGCAATCCTCGGCGGTGGAAGATGCGCCCAAAAAATTTGAAAGGTGTATCTCACACTTTCCGATACAGACTATGCAGCAATTTAATTTTTTTTAACCCCAAAAGGGTGTAGATTGAATAGCGGAATAGAAAATAGTATATAAAAAGGTGTATCTAGCACTTACAAACACAGAGTAGGCCCCGATTACAATTTTTTGAACCCTAAAGGCAGGATGAGGAAGAGGAGTAGGAGGAGTTTGAAACAGGGGGCAAACTGAAGCGCCCTGCAATCCTCGGCGGTGGAAGATGTGCCCAAAAAATTTGAAAGGTGTATCTCACACGTACCGATACAGACAATAACGCAATTTAATTTTTTTTAACCCCAAAAGGGTGTATATTGAACAGCGGAATAGAAAAAAGTATATAAAAAGGTGTATCTCAGACGTACAAACACAGACTATGCCACAATTTATTTATTTTTACCCCAAAAGGGTGTAGATTGAATAGCGGAATAGAAAAAAGTATATAAAAAGGTGTATCTCACAAGTACAAACACAGACTAGGCACCGATTACAATTTTTTGTACCCTTAAGGCAGGATGAGGATGAGGAGTAGGAGGAGTTCGGAACCGGAGGCAAACTGAAGCACCCCGCAATCCTCGGCGGTGGAAGATGCGCCCAAAAAATTTGAAAGGTGTATCTCACACGTACAAACACAGACTATGCCGCAATTTAAGTTTTTTTACCCCAAAAGGGTGTAGATTGAATAGCGGAATAGAAAAAAGTTTATAAAAAGGTGTATCTCACACGTACAAACACAGACTAGACCCCGATTACAATTTTTTGTACCCTAAAGGCAAGATGAGGATGAGGAGTAGGAGGAGTTCAGAACAGGAGGCAAACTGTAGCACCCTGCAATCCTCGGCGGTGGAAGATGCCCCCAATAATTTGAAAGGTGTATCTCACACCTACCGATACAGAACATGCAGCAATTTAATTTTTTTACCCCAAAAGGGTGTAGATTGAATAGCGTAATAGAAAATAGTATATAAAAAGGTGTATCTCACACGTATAAACACAGACTAGGCCTGATTACTTTTTTTGTACCCTAAAGGCAGGATGAGGATGAGGAGTAGGAGGAGTTCGGAACAGGAGGCAAACTGAAGCATCCTGCAATCCTCGGCGGTGGAAGATGCGCCCAAAAAATTTGAAAGGTGTATCTCACACGTACCGATACAGACTATGCAGCAATTTAATTTTTTTTGCCCCAAAAGGGTGTTGATTGAATAGCGGAATAGAAAATAGTATATAAAAAGGTATATCTCACACGTACAAACACAGACTAGGCCCCGATTACAATTTTTTGTACCCTAAAGGCAGGATGAGGAGTAGGAGGAGTTATTTTAACTAAAAAAGGCTTTTGAGACACTTGGAGACAAAAATAGTCATTTTGAGCAAAAACATTTTACCTTGACTAAAAAAGTCTTTTTTTTACACTTGGGGACCAAAACAATCTTTTTGACAAAAAAATTTTTCAGGGCATTGGAAACCAAATGCAGTTATCTTGTCTAAAACAAGCGTTTTAATACTCTAGAAGACAAAAATACAATCATTTTGGCAAAAAAAGATTTTCAGACGTTTGGTGACCAAATACTGTTGTTTTGACAAAAAAAATGCTTTTTAGACACTTGAAGACCAAAATAGTCATTTTGACCAAAAAAACTTTTTCAGGCCATTGGTTACGAAATGGTAAAAATTAAAATTTTCTGTTTCAAAGGGCCGGGACTGTCGTTATTGGTCAAAATGACCATTTTTGGTCTCAAAAGGCCGGAAGTGTCGTTTTGGGTCAAAATTACCATTTTTGGCTTACAAGGGCCAGAGAGTGTAGTTTTTGGTCAAAATTACCATTTTTGGTCTCAAAGGGCAGGAAGTGTTGTTTTTTTTCAAAATGACCACTTTTGGCTTCCAAGAGCCGGGAGTGTTGTTTTTGGTCAAAATTACCATTTTTTGCTCCCAAGGGCTAGGAGTGTCGTTTTTTGTCAAAATACAATTTTTGTCTTACAAGGGCCGGCAGTGTCGTATTGGGTCAAAATTACCATTTTTGGCTTCCAAGGGCAAGAAGTGTAATTTTTGGTCAAAATTACCATTTTTTTGCTTCCAAGGGCTAGGAGTGTCGTGTTTGGTCAAAATGACCATTTTTTGGCTTACAAGGGCCAGAAGTGTCATTTTTGGTCAAAATTACCATTTTTGGCTTATAGGACTCGGGAGTGTGGTTTTTGGTCAAAATTACCATTTTTTGTCTGAAAGGGAGTGTCGTTTTTGGTAAAAATTACCATTTTCTGTTTGAAAGGGCCGGGACTGTCGTTATTGGTCAAAATGACCATTTTTGTCTCTAAAGGCCGGAAGTGTCGTTTTGGGTCAAAATGACCATTTTTTATCTTACAAGGGCCAGAAGTGTAGTTTTTGGTCAAAATTACAATTTTTTGCTTCCAAGGGCCGCGAGTGTCGTTTTGGGACAAAATGACCATTTTTGGCTTCCAAGGGCCAGGAGTGTAGTTTTTGGTCAAAATTACCATTTTTTGCTTCCAATAGCCGGGGTGTCGTTTTTGGTCAAAATGGCCATTTTTGGCTTCCAAGAGCCGGGAGTGTCGTTTTTGGTCAAAATTACCATTTTTTGGCTTCTAAAGGGCTGGGATTGTTGTTTTTGGTCAAAATTACCATTTTTTGCTCCCAAGGTCAAGGAGTGTCGTTTTTGGTCAAAATTACCATTGTTACCTTCCTAGGGCTGGGAGTGTTGTTTTTGGTCAAAATGACCATTTTTGGTCTCAAAAGGCCGGAGGTTTCGTTTTGGGTCAAAATGACCATTTTTGGCTTACAAGGGCCAGAGAGTGTAGTTTTTGATCAAAATTACCATTTTTTGCATCCAGGAGCCAGGAGTGTCGTTTTTTGGTCAAAATGGCCATTTTTGGCTTCCAAGAGCCGGGAGTGTCGTTTTTGGTCAAAAATACAATTTTTTGCTTCCATGGGCTAGGAGTGTCAGTTTTGATCAAAATTAAAATTTTTTGGCTTACAAGGGCCGAAAGTGTAGTTTTTGGTCAAAATTACCATTTTTTGCTTCCAAGGGCGGCAGTGTTGTTTTCGGTCAAAATTACCATTTTTGGTCTCAAAGGGGCATAAAGTGTCGTTTTTGTCAAAATGACCAATTTTGGCTTCCAAGAGCCGGGAGTGTTGTTTTTGGTAAAATTACCATTTTTGGCTTCCAAAAGCTGGAAGTTTCGTTTTTGGTCAAAATGACCACTTTTATTCTAAAGGGCTGGGATTGTCGTTTTTGGTCAAAGTAACCATTTTTTGATCCCAAGGGCTAGGAGTGTCGTTTTTGGTTAAAATACAATTTTTTGGCTTACAAGGGCCGGCAGTTTCGTTTTGGGTCAAAATTACCATTGTTGCCTCCCAAGGGCTGGGTGTGTTGTTTTTGGTCAAAATGACCATTTTTGCTCTGAATGGGCTGCGAGTGTAGTTTTTGGTCAAAATTACCATTTTTTGGCTTACAAGGGCCAGAAGTGTAATTTTTGGTCAAAATTACAATTTTTTGCTTCCAAGGGCCGC